>NC_084612.1:53043762-53248762 GCF_033978795.1 Nerophis ophidion | reverse complement strand
CGGATGGCATTGCAACAACGGAATACAACCATTATTAAATATGTAGATTAAATTACAGTGTTATCATAGCTGATCCAACCAGTTGTGCTAATAAAGAATCCGCCACAGAAGCAAAACAAAAGATCAAATAACTCAATAAATCATTGATATCATTTGTGTAAAAGAGCAGATACAACAGAATAACCTTCTTTACTGAGTTAAATTATAAGTAATATTAGTATAGTATCAATACGGGTTGACGGAATAATAGTGTGTTTCTGCATTTATACCACCAGATGACGACAAACACCCATTCAAGCAGTCCTGTGTTGTGGGCTTAATGTTGTCGGCTGTGCTCAGCAAACTGAAAAGTAAGGAATTAAAGTAGAAACTTGTGATGAGCTACTTTTTACACTTAACATGTCACAATGTCACTTTCAATGTATAGCGGATTCAAGTTATATATTGATGGGAAATTGTGTTTTTATTATTTACTTCTCCCGCACAAGTCATATACATGGCCTTCAACCTCACGGCTTGCGCTGTACATGGCGTTTGCTTTGTGACTGACGGAAGAAAAGCTTGTGCCTCAGAGAAGAAAGCGTCTTTAGTGTGACACGTGGTCGTAGCCATGATGACGTAGCATGCTTCCTTTCCTCCCCGGGTACTCTTCCTCACAGGCTTCTCTTCCAACATTCAGCGACATGGAAAAGTGGATGAGTTCACAGTGTGGCTCCGCACACAGCGAGGAAGTCATTAGGCTCTTCTCATGTTGCCGAATATGCAGACTTGACAACTTGAACTCAAGCTTTAATAGTTTAGATGATGCAACGCTCTCTAAAACTCCTTCATTTACACCGTGTGCTCTTGCTCAGCCTGTGCAGGTAGTGCAACAAAAAAAGAATATAAAGCTGCAAACTGCTGCTACTAGAAATAGTTTATTGAGAGTGGTGTTTGTGGCCCAAAACCATACAAGACTGGAATTGCTGGGTGGAAAAAACAGGATTTGGCAGCCACTGCTTTGAAACTGCATTGTATTTATTACCCACATCAAATCATTTTGTCAAGATTCAAGTTGTTTACTGAACTATTTCCACCAAGCATTACAGTAGGAGTTAGGCTTGTCCAGTATACCAGTACTAGTATAGTACCGCAATACTAATGAATCATATGCGGTACTATACCACCTCTAAAAAGTACAGTTCCCCCCTCTTCTTTTTTTAACGGGCATGTGCGTCGTCGTCACGTCGCGACATTGCTGGTTTTAGGAGTAGAGGAGCATGTTCGGCAGCGCGCACACACAGAGTACTTACAGGCAGACACAGTGTGTGGACAGAAAAGGGAGAATGGACACATTGTGGCTTAAAAAGTAAAGATAAAAGTGAAGTTATAACACTGAAACACCCTCAGGAAGAGCTGCTTTAAGACATGGCTAGCGAGCTAGCAGCTAAAGCCCATCTGCAGTCGGCAGTGTTTTAGTTACCTCTAAATCACTAATACTGGGCTCCATGGCGACAAATAAAATACATTTCTTACAAGTATCATTATCACTGGAGGACGAGGAATAGCTAAACATGCTTCACTACACACCGAAGAAGGATACAATAGCTCACCGCCGTACCTATGTAAACAAACGCCATTGGTGGATCTACACCTGACATCCACTGTAATGATACCAAGTACAGGAACGTATCTAGTCAATACCACTGTGATTACATCGATATTTTTTAGCATCACAAAATCTTTTTTCACTTTTTAAAGATGTATATTATGTTTATAAACCCAGAAAATACGTCCCTGGACACATGAGGACTTTGAATATGACCAATGTATGATCCTGTAACGACATGGTATCAGATCGATACCTAAATGTGTGGTATCATCCAAAACTAGTGTACAATATCAAAGAAGAGAAGAATAAGTGATGAATACATTTTAACAAAAGTGTAGATAGAACATGTTGAAACAGAAAATAAGCAGATATTAACAGTAAATGAACAAGTAGATTAACAATCCCTTTATACAGTTTGTCCCTCATAATGTAGACAAAATAATAGGTAGATAAATGACACATTATGTTATTGCATACGTTAGCAGACTAATTAGGAGTCTTTGATTGTTTACTTACTCCTGAAAGACAAGTTGTCTAGAATCTTAACTATTTTGTTTAAGGACTAAATTACAATAATGAACATATTTTTAATGTACCCTAAGATTTTTTGTTCAAATACAGACAATTATGAATTTTTTTGTGGTCTCCTTTATGTAGAAAAGTATCGAAAAGTATCAAAATACATTTTTGTACCTGTACCAAAATATTGGTATCCGGACAACACTACTCTGAGTAGCGACCAGACAGTTGTTTTCAGAGTTGAACAACCTTTGCATTGTTTTAACCACGGCTATGCACCAATACTCATTAGTAAAACACATTTACTAGTTAATCCAGAATATTAAAATGTTCGATTCAACAAGTGTGCCACAAATCTCTGACAAAATCTTGCAAGTTTACACATGACAAAACCCCCCTGCAAAAACTTTAGGGTGAGTAAAATGGCCATTAGATTCTGCATTATACTATAAATTGTACATGTTTTTGTGAGCAGCTCATTAAAATTGTACCCAGTAACATAAGTGTCTGCATCACTCCACTACATCGTGAGCTTAAATAAGTCATTGTGACCACTAGGTGTTGCCCAAAAAAATTAAAAATACCACTTCACTTCAACTTAAGGACAGCATAATTCCAAACAGTTGATTATAAAGAGGTGAGTAAGTAAGTCACCACTTCATCACAGAGTCAACACAAAGAGAAAGACAAGCATTTGTGCTGATATCGTATTACCGGTAGTTTCATATAATTATCGACCTATACTTAAGACTCCGATATCGTTATGGTTTTACAATAACAATGTCACTTATTATACAAAGCTAACAGTTATATTTTGAAGTATATTTCATAATTTTTTTACAGAATTGAAAAAAAGATGGCCCCCGCATGCATTGACATTTTAGTATGTGGCCCTTGGTATTAAAAAATGTGTGTGTTGTTGAGGGCCACAATCACTAGAATGACACTTGATCATGTCCTGGGCTTTTTTGTAAATTATAAAGAAAAACATGTTTTCATTCTATTCCGTCAGTTACAGAATGTGTCATAAAAGATGAGATAAAACACAATTGTCTGTCATAGTTCAACAATACGGTTGCGTGAATCAAATAATAATGTGTAACACAACCTTCACACCCTTGAAAAAATACAAAAGAGTTCAATTATTCTAATAACAGCAGAACCAGCATGGAACACTTCACTGTTCACGCAACACAGATGTCATAAAATCATCAAAGCTCACATTTATTCATTCACACTCAGCACCAACATTTGGGAACTAGGATGAGGAAAAAAGCCAAACATATATTACATATCTATTTGTGGCAGCGTCGTGAAAAAGTTATGTTTGAATTTCACTTTTGCATCGCATTGCATGACTGCTGTGCCAGGTCCATATTGTGAAGTACAGAACAGTAGTGGGCCTCATCTGGGACAACAACCACATGGACTACAAGGAAGAGGTGAATCATCTGGTTGACTGGTGCAGAACCAACAACCTGGTCCTGAACGTCGACAAAACCAAGGAGATCATGGTCGACTTCAGGAGGCACCAATCCACCCACACTCCACTCTTCATCCGCAGTGGAGATGGTAAGCAGCACCAAGTTCCTGGGGGTGCAGATAACTGACAATATGACCAGGTCCCTACACACCGAGCTCTTGTAAAAAGAGCTCAGCAGCGCATGGACTTTTTACGTGGGACGAAAAGAGCACAGCTCCTTCCCCCCATTCTCAGCACATTCTACAGAGGCACTACAGAGAACCTACTGACCAACTGCATCTCTGTCTGGACTGGAGCCTGCAGTGCCTCAGACTTGAAGTCTCTGCAGAGAGTGGTGAGGACAGCGGATAAGATCATCAGGACTCCTCTTCCTCCTATCCAGGAAATCGCAAAAAGCAGCTGCCTGACCAGGGCTCGGAAAATCTGTAGTGTGTCTTCCTCCCCCCACCAAGGACTGTTTTCACTGCTGGACTCTAGAAAGAGGTTCCGCAGCCTCGGTAGCAGAACCTCCAGGTTGTGTAACAGCTTCTTCCCTCAGGCCATAAGACCCTTGAATGCATCATAATAATCCCCTCAATTCACTCCCAAAACTGGATTAACTCACTGGAATATAATGACAATATAACATACATCCATAAACGTGGATGCATATGCAACATATTTATCTGTACAGTAATCTATTTATTTAAATCTGCACCTTATTGCCCTTTTATCCTGCACTACCATGACCTAATGCAACAAAATGTTGTTCTTATCTGTACTGTAAAGTTAAAAAAAAAGCAAGTCTAAGTCTAAGCATAGCACAAAACTGTGATGCAACAATAATAATACTTATCATAATAATGTCGAATTATTGTGATTATCCATTGATGATAATCCTTAAATACTTTGTGCATTACACTGTGAAGTAAAGGGACAACGATATATTTACTACATGCAGATGAATAATGGCAGGTTACTTTATAGTACATTTTGAAAAACCCCACCAAAAATAAAGAACTTTAAAGAAAAAATGAAACACCACCGAATAAAATTGGGGGGGTTAAAGACATTTTAAGGAGCATTCAGCCCCCCTAAAAAGGCCGGATGACACTACTGGTTTGATTGCTAGATAGAAAAACATTGGTGATGAAACAACATATTAACATTAATATTTTGAGCTTCCATGGAGTACGCCACGACTGCCTGGGTTTTCGCTGAGTACTCTAGCTTCCTCCCACCTCCAAAGACATGCACCTGGGGATAGGCCCCTCGTCCCTCCTAAGACATGCACCTGAAAATAGGCCCCTCCCACCTCCGAAGACTTGCACCTGGGGATAGGTTGATTGGCAAAACTAAATGGTTCCAAAAGTGTGAATGTTGTCTATCTGAGTTGGCCCTGTGATGAGGCGGTGTCTTGTCCAGGGTAGGGATATACGGTATACCGGTACTAGTATAGTTGCACGGTACTAAAGAATCAAAAATGGTACTATACTCTGTTTGAAAATGACCGGTTTGTCACGTCATGGCATTGCTGCTTTTATGAGAAGAGGAGCATGTTCGGCACCACACACACACACAGTACTTAAAAGCAGACACGTAGCGTAGACAGAAAAGGAAGAATGGACGCATTTTGGTGTAAAAAGTAAAGATAAAGGCATACTTGCCAACCCTCCTGGAATTTCTGGGAGACTCCTGAAATTCAGCGCCTCTCCCGAAAACCTCCCAGAAGAAATGTTCTCCCGGAAATCTCCCGAAATTCATGCCCCCTGCAGCACCATGCGGACATGAGTGGGGACAGCCTTTTTTCACGTCCGCTTTCTTGTTATATAAACAGCTTGCCTTCCCAATCACGTTAGAACATCTACGGATTTTTTATAAAAAACTGCACACACAAGGAGACGAAGCAGAAGAACGAGGAAGTTACAGCCATGGCGACACCGTCTGTAATAGAGTGATTCTATGTTGTCCGTTGCCATCTGTTGAATGTTGGCTATAGTGTTATGGGGTTGCTTTTTTATTGGCCAACGATTTACGTGGTGTTGTGTACCTGAAGGCAAGTGACTCTCGCCAGTGCAGCATACAAATGGCAGAACAAAGGTTACTCAAATAGTGAAAGTTAAGTGTTGTTGTTGTTTTTTTTTTTAAATAACCAGCAAGCACAGTACAGTCAGTAGAACAACTGTGTTTTTATTACTGTGTATTTGATAGGTGCCATCTGAAATTCAACTATGTCTTTTATTTATATATATAATAAAATATTTATTTATAGCTAGAATTCATTGTAAGTCAAGTATTTCATACATATATATATATATATATTTTCATATATATATATATATATACATGAAATATATATGAAATACTCGAGTTGGTGAATTATACTCGTCCCCTCTTAACCACGCCCCCCGCCCAAACAACGCCCCTAACCACACCTCCTCCCCACCCCCGAACAGGCCCCCCCACCTCCCGAAATCGAAGGTCTCAAGGTTGGCAAGTATGAGATAAAGGTGAAGTTATAACACTGAAACACTCTCAAGAAGAATTGCTTTAAGACAGTGATTTTCAACCAGTGTGCCGCGGCACACTAGTGTGCCGTGAGAGATTGTCATTTTTAATTTTCCTGAAAGAACTCTCCTGACGGAATAAATAAAGTACTATCTAATCTAATGTCTGCCGTGGGAAATTATGTAATATTTCCCAATTAACCATCGTCGGGTGCCTGCTGTAATAAAATGCGGCAGATAATGTAATACTCTTCTATTTCAGTGGGTACCTGTAAAGACAATCGAGTTAGTGCTGCGTGACACGTGACAGTGACAGTGTGGGATTGCAGCAAGAGGAGGCGAGCAGGTGACAGTGATGGAGAAGTTTTTGAAAAGGGAAATTGTAAAAAATGTAAATACTCATTGAACTGAAGCAAGATCGGGTTTAAAGCTAAACTTTGCTGATCTTCCTTTGGACAGTTTTTGGTTATCTGTTGCCAAGGAGTTCCCCATTCTGGCCAACAAAGCCATTTTGACATTGCTCCCGTTTTCAACTACATATCTATGTGAGCTGAGCTTCTCAAGCTTGACTGCGATAAAAACTAAAAACAGAGAGAGACTGAGAGCAGTTGAGGAAGACCTTTGTGTGTGTCTTTCTACCGTTTCTGCCAGGATATCCATTTTGTGTTCATCGAGAGAGGCCCATGTTTACATTAGGTGAGTATAAATACATTTAGAAACTATATTATTAACTTTATGTATTATATACTGTGTTAGAGTGTCATTTTGTGTCATTTTGGTTGGTGGTGTGCCGCAGGATTTTGTAAATGTAAAAAGTGTGCCGTGGCTCAAAAAATTTTGAAAATCACTCACATGGCTACCTAGCTAGAAGCTAACATCCATCCACAGTCTGCAGTGTTTTAGCTACTTAAAAATCACTAATCCTTGTCTTCATGGCGACAAATAAAGCAAGTTTCTTACAGTAAAATTATCACTGGAGGAGGAGCAATAGACAAACATGCTTCACTACACACCGTAGCCCACCCGCGTCGAAAAGTAAACAAACACTAAATAAATGATAAATGGGTTGTACTTGTATAGCGCTTTTCCACCTTCAAGGTACTCAAAGCGCTTTGACACTACTTCCACATTTACCCATTCACACACACATTCACACACTGATGGAGGGAGCTGCCATGCAAGGCGCCAACCAGCACTATTGGTTGATCTACACCTAACATCCACTGTAATGATATCAAGTACAGGCGGGCATCTAGTCGATACTACTATGATTACGTCGATATGACAACATCTTCTTTCGTTCCTTAAAAATTTATATTATGTTTATAAAGTCAGTAAATATGTCCCTGGACACATGATGACTTTGAATATGACCAATGTATGATCCTGTAACTACTTGGTATTGGATTGATACCCAAATGTGTGATATCATCCAAAACTAATGTAAAGTATCAAAGAGGAGAAGAATAAGTGATTATTAGATTTTAACAGAAGTGTAGATAGAACATGTTAAAAGAGAAAATAAGCTGATAAATAACAGCAAATGAACAAGTAGATTAATAATCAATTTTTACAGTTCGTCCCTCATAATGTAGACAAAATAATAGGTAGATAAACGACTAAATATGTTACTGCATATGTCAGCAGACTAATTAGGAGTCTTTTTTTGTTTACTTAATACTAAAAGACAAGTTGTCTTGTAAGTTCACTGTTTTATTTAAGGACTTAACTGCAAAAATAAACATGTTTAATGTACCCTCAGATTTTTTTTTCAAATAAAGACAATAATGACATTTTTTTTTGTGGTCCCCTTTATTCAGAAAAGTATCGAAAAGTACCGAAATAATTTTAGTACCGGTACTGGTACCAAAAATATTGGTATCGTTACAACACTAATGACAATCTTTATATGTGTGCAAGATGTGAAGGTGTGTGTAAAGCATTGTGTGTAATAGTTTCGCAAAAACTGTTAAGCAGAGTATGCCTAATATTAGGCAAATATGCACAGTGGTTTTGTTTACTGTGTGTGTAGACTTTTTTTAACTGTGTGAAAATGTAAAATTGTGTGTGTAAGCAATTGTAAAAAAGTGTCAAGACAAACATGAATCTTGTGGGACCGTAGCAGTTGAGGTCCCCACAAAGCCTGCACCGTGACTCTGGTGCTTCCCATGCATGCACTTGACATCCTCCCACTCTGTCTCCTTTAGGACAGCTATAGACTAAACTGTGACCACCAGGAGACTGCCTCTAATTACAAAGTCACCCCCTGTGACGCTACCACTGTCCACCTGACACCGTGTGTGGCACGGCTTTGTTTCTTTAGCTACTTCCACATCCACGGTCCCTTCCAAGCACGCTGTCTGGCGACCGCTCGCTCCAAATCCATCCTGGGTTTATTTGACTCACGTATGGATGGAAACATACACAAACACAGCTCTTCCTCTTTCTCACACCACCGTGCTGCGACTAGACACAAATAAAGAATGCACACAGACGTTGTCATTTATTGCTGAAAGTATATCCGTCGTGTTCTCTCTGAGGACCATGCAGGTTTTCCTCCATTAAGGAATGCAAAGTCAATGTTTAGCTAAGCTTTGGAGCGTAATGTACTGAACTGGGATTTACCGTGTGAGGCTTTGTGAGTCTTGTGAATCGGACATTAAAGGGGAAAAACGAAAAGCAAAATATTTTCTGGACCAAAAATCACTTCATATTCTCTGCTAATTGCTAAAGTTACCATACCTGAGTTATTGTGTAGAAATATGGGAAATAACTACAAATGTGCGGCTTCATTCACTATCTGTGTGACAAAAAAGATCAATTATAATAATACATCATGTTGGATATAAAGAACACTCAAACCTTTTATTCATTGAATCAAAACATATTGAAATTCAGGGTTCGTACACCTTTTCCATGGCCAAATTCAAGCCCTTTTTAAAAACTTTCAAGATGAATTTTCCAGTATTCCAGTTGCCTTCAAAAGGTGAAAACCAGTGTGAATCTATCCATAGCCTTGTTGTTTGAGGTCACCAAATGCTGTCTGGAGGAAAAATACGCAAAATGTGCTAAAAGCTAAGCCTAACATTGAAGCAGCAGTTATCATTAACTGAATGGGGCATAGAAAATGAAGTAGTGTGACTATTCAATGTCATTGGTGTTTGCAAACATGTCTCCATTTGTGTTGTTTTTCACCTTTCCTGTTCTTTTTCTTACTTACAGCACTCAATGACATGGAACAACGCGGATTGATTCACAGCGCATTTGTTCTTGTAAACTGCATAATGTGACATAAATACACACACTCAAAATGTCAATTTCACTCATTTATTAACACAACTGTTCCACACTGATATAAGGATAATACATTAAAGGAAAATATGAGGTTTGTTTCCCAACACCTCGGTCACCTTTCACTAAGAACATTTAGCCTTATAACCGTGGTTATGATCAAAAATGAACAAAAAAACAAAAGTTTACTTTTTTTGCTTTCACTAAGGTAGCCAGACAAGTTAAGTAGACAACCAAAATAATAGAGCAATAAATGCATGCAACCATGTTGTGTAAAAACTACAACATCTTTTATATTAACTCAGCTCTAAGTTGTGAACAAGGTTACAAATGACACATTACATGACCTTCACAGTACAAACAAGTCCAATAATGTAACCATTTTAATGCAATTAACCAAAACGACAAAATGTAACTTGCTTGTTTAACTGAGGTAGTCAGACAAGTTAAGTAGACAACGAAAATAATGGAGCAAAAAATACCTCGAACCATAGTTGGATTTCCTTTTTGCATTCTTTGTAGCAGGCTACACCTGGATTTGGTCAATGTTCTATCCAAAGTTTGTATTTATCATGTTCCATCCAATGCTCATTGAAACGACAACCTCCCGGCATGATGGAGCGATGCACCACTGTCCTCTACAGTATATACGGCTCTGGTATGACAACAACCTAACATAAGGGCTTGTGCAAAGCATGTATTTTTCCTTTTTAGGAAACTACTTTTTTGTTTCCATTTTATAATTAGCCTATTGAGTCAGACTGCCGAGAAATATGATGAACATTTCCAAGCATTTCCAAGCACTTCACCCAAAATTCAAGCATTTTTTTGTCACACCTATGGATCATGTTTTGTTTTGGTCATGTTCGGTTTGGTTTTTTGGACATTTGGTTCTGTCTTTTCACTTCCTGGTTTGTTTTTGTTACCATGACAACTCGTTGATTTTCACCTTGCCCTCCTAGTCACGCCCCTGCCCTCAGTCCCGTTGCTCCTCCTAATTATCACAGCCACTACTTAAGTCATTTTCTTTCTGTCCATCAGTCTGGGAACATTAACTATCATTATATTCTACGACCTTTGCTGCTCATTGATCCCCTGCCACGCACCTTGCTGTTTATGCCTCTCGTTTTTTGTCACAGTAAGTTTTTGATTGAAATTATGTTTTTGATAGTATCTTTTGTTTGTTTTGTAGATTGTATTGCCATTGTGCTGTTTTTGTTGTAAGTTTTAGCATTGATTATTATCCGCCATCGAGCGTGCTTTTTGTTTTGCCTTTTTGTATTTTGAGTATAATTAAAACATTATGTACCTGAATTCTCGCCTGGCTCGTCCTCTGCGTCGAAGGAGTCAACCAAATCCAAGTCCAAGCCTGACATTTTTCCAACCTTAAAAACACAACATTAAGCTCCAAGCATTTTCAAGGTTTTTAAGCACCCACATGAACCTTAAAAATTTAAAGGCCTACTGAAATGAGATTTTCTTATTTAAACGGGAATAGCAGGTCCATTTTATGTGTCATACTTGATCATTTTGCGATATTGCCATATCTTTGTTGAAAGGATTTAGTAGAGAAACTCAACGATAAAGTTTGCTACTTTTGGTACTTCCTGAAAAAGCCTCGCCTTTACCGGAAGTCGCAGACGTCGACGTCACATGTTGATGGCTCCTCACATATTCACATTGATTTTAATGGGAGACTCCAATAAAAACAATATTTCTGACCGAGAAAACGACAATTTCTCCATTAGTTTGAGCGAGGATGAAAGATTCGTGTTTGAGGATATTGATAGCGACGGACTTGAAAAAAAAATTAAAATAAATAAAAACGCATTGGGACGTATTCCAATGATTTTAAACACATTTACTACGATAATTCCGGGAAATCCCTTATCTTTCTATTGTGTTGCTAGTGTTTTAGTGAGTTTAATATTACCCGATAGTGGGAGGGGTGTGTCCACGGCACGGGTGTTGACGCGCAGTGTCTCAGGGGAGTCGACGGCAGCTATGGACAGCACAAGCTCAGCTTTTATCCGGTAAGAACTGACTTATTAACCACAATTTTCTCACTGAAACTTACTGGTTGACATTTGGTCTGGATTCATGTTTGTTTGACCGCGCTCTGCTCAATAGTACATTTTCACCTCCGGGAATTTTAAACAAGTAATCACCGTGTGTTTGTGTGGCTAAAGGCTAAAGCTTCCCAACTCCATCCTTCTACTGTGACTTCTCCAATATTAATTGAACAAATTGCAAAAGATTCAGCAACACAGATGTCCAAAATACTGTGTAATTATGCCGTTAAAGCAGACAACTTTTAGCTGTGTGTGTGCGTAGCGCTCACACTTCCTAAAACCCCGTGACGTCACGCGTGCACGTCATCATTACACGTTGTTTCTAAGACGAAACTCCCGGGAAATTTAAAATTGTAGTTTAGTAAACTAAAAAAGCCTTATTGGCACGTGTTGCAATGTTAATATTACATCATTGATATATAAACTATCAGACTGCATGGTGGGTAGTAGTGGGTTTCAGTAGGCCTTTAATGATTTGGTGCATTTGCAAACATCTAAAATGATGTATAAAGTGAACTATAACCTGCTAGCTAAGAATGTACAACAATTATTCTCAACAAAAATTTAAATGTAATTTAAACATTTGTATGCACTTACAACACTTAAGAACTTTAGCATATCAGTATGTGGAATTCTATGATGGAATGGATTAAGCAAAGAAATTAAACAAAGCAGCAATATGATTCAGTTAAAAAAAATGGTTCAAACTACAAGTGTTCACAAAGTACAAAGCATAATAAACTTCTTGAACATTAAAAAAAAAAGAAAATATAATTTAATTCATATCGTAGGGCTAACGCTTGCAAAAGTGTCCACGGCGGCTAAAGTTAGGAAATAACGCTGCTCTGACTGGCGGTCATGGTCCTCGAGTAGGGCCAAACTGTCCATGAGAACGGTGCAGGAAGAACATGGAACCATTGTTCTTTGTTTCCCTTACCAAGTCCACTTCTTGTTGTCTTGGGAGCAGTAGTGAAGTGAATTATATTTATATAGCGCTTTTCTCTAGTGACTAAAAGCACCTTACATATACGAAACCCAACATCTAACTTACATTTAAAGCAATGTGGGTGGCACTGGGAGCAAGTGGGTAAAGCGCCTTACCCAAGGACACAACGGCAGTGACTAGGATGGCGAAAGCGGGAATCAAACCTGGAACCCTCAAGTTGCTGGCACGAGCGGCAGCGAGCGGCAGCCATTTGGTGGCTAAACTGGTTGTATAAGATATAGCCCCTACACAATCTATAGAGGGACAATTGCGGTTAGAATTAGGACTTGTTTTAAATATTTATCTTTTAAACATGCCACTATATCACAAAGGATTCAAAACACTTTGACTCCTGTTTATTACTCAATTTATTAATAAAACCCAGAAGAGTTTCTTGCGGTAACAGCCATGAGCACTCATGTTATTCTGTGTTGAAGCCACCACATTAAACTCTCTCAATCACTTGCTGTAAAGAAATGTTCATGTTTCAGCAGCAACTTAGTTTGCCTGAACTAGTTTTGTCTTCTTCAAATAATACTGTTAGTTATCAGTGATGTTACATGCGAAAAAATGAGGTTTTCTCAGCGTGTGTGTCACTGAGAATCTAATGTGGTGACTTCAACACATCAACATTAGTCAGTGAGCGAGTATGGCAAACTCCTTTTTAAAACTTGGCCTCAGAATCGAGCCGTGTAGTAACGTGAGAAGCCTTTGACAAATCATTTAGGAGAACCTACGGCCAGACACTCTCTGATAGGTCAAAATTCCCTTACGTGATGACAGGGCGCCATATTGAGGTGAGAAAAAAAAACAGTCTAAGCCTGGGCCAAGGGGGAAAAACTCATAGTCATAGCACACATAAGCATGTGTGTAAGAGGGAAACATCAAAGAACACAAATAACATTAAATACATTAGAAGAGCAGAGCTGATGCAACCAGCCATTTCTAGATTTCTACAAAAGTAAAACAACAACCAAAAAAACCTACAAAATTTAAATAAAAAAAAAACATATACACTGTGGTGGCCTCTGCGGTGTTCCATGCCATCATGTGCTTGGGTGGGGGGAGCATGGCCAGAGACAGGAGCAGACCCAACAAAGCAACCATGAGAGCGTACTCCACTCCCGGCCGCCCACTAACTCTTGGCCAGTGTCCAGTCCACATGGATGAGCGAGGATACGTCCAAGAAGACCGAGGCGTCCGATACCTGCTCATTCAACCAAAGCACTGTGAAAGTTAAGCAAAGCTAATCAAAATTCAAAAATAGATTTTGATAGTGTTTGATGAGTTTTAATGACCAAAACAAATAAGGATGCCATCTGGATGCAAGTGGATAAAGCCGACATGTACAACTACTGTATGTCCGCATAGGTAGTGGTGCAGTTAGCCTGTCATACGTGTTTACTAGGCCGGATGCGAGTCAGTGCCCTAAGACTAGTTTCAATGTTGGGGAACACACTTAATTGTGCCTGGGTTGAAGGAGTCCCTAACGTGTGGTGTTTGGCCATTTTTTTTAAATGTTTGACATGCTGACGATAAATTTGAATTTGTGTCTAAATAATGGGCTCTTTTTTAGGTTAATTTAAATTATGTAAGCAATTTACTGCGATTAATACAAATTCAAAAGTACTTTAAAAGTGTGTGATGAGTTTTAATGACCAAAACAAATATAGTTGCCATCTGGAATGCAAGTGGATAAATAAAATAAAGTAGACACCTCAATTTCCTTGGACGCATCCCCACTCGTCCATGTGGACTAGACACTGGCCGAGAGTTAGTGGGCGGCTCAGGGTGGTTGCTTTGTTGGGTCTGCTCCTGTCTCTGGCCATGCTCCCCCCACTCCAGCAGACGATGGCGTGGAACACGGCAGAGGCCACCGCAGTGTATATGTTTTTTATTTTATTTTATTTATTTATGTTTTGTTGTTGTTTTACTTTTGTAGCTAGGCAGCTGCCTCTTTGACCCTATCTTGGATAAGCGGAAGAAGATGAATGGATGGATGGATGAATGTAAAAATGGCTGGTTGGCAATGAGAGCAGCGCAGCGGGAGATGAAACGATGCGTGAGGGAGGCTAAGGACAGCTACAGGAAGAAGCTGGAGCAGAAGCAGCAGCAGAACAGCATGAGGGAGGTCTGGTAAGGTGTGAAAACCATCACAGGCCACAAGACAAAGACCATAGCTGTTGTGGGGACAATAGAGAGTGCCAATGAGATGAATAACTTCTTCAACCGGTTCAACCAGCCCGTGTCCTCTCCATCACAGCCACCCCCTCTTCTGCTCCCCTCAAAGCTCCTACCCACAGCCATGGTAGCACCCCCCTCCACCACCTCTACGCGGACATTAGTCATCTCTCTGGACCAGGTCAGAGGTCAACTGAGGAAGCTACAGCCAAAGAAAGTAGCAGGCCCAGACAAACTGTGCCTCCTGAAGACCTGTGCTGCAGGACTGGGTGAACCACTTCAAAGGATCTTCAACCTCAGCCTCAGCTGGGAAGAGTGCCCACCCTCTGGAAGACGTCATGCATCGTTCCAGTTCCCAAAAAGAACTGCCCCAGTGAGCTGAATGACTACAGACCAGTGGCGCTCACCTCTCATCTAATGAAGACATTGGAGCGGCTCTTTCTCAGCCTCCTCAGACCACAGGTACAACATGCCCATGACAGCCTGCAGTTTGCGTACCAGGCAGGCGTTGGTGTGGAGGATTCTATCCTTTACCTGCTGCACCGAGCCCACTCACACCTGGATGAGGGAAATGGCACAGTGAGGATCCTGTTCCTGGACTTCTCGAGTGCCTTTAATACCATCCAGCCCCGCCTCCTCCAGGACAAGCTCTACAAAATGCAAGTGGACCCCTGCCTGGTTGCCTGGATTTCGAACTACCTCACCGTCAAACTGAAGGACAACACGTCTGACACTGTGATCAGCAGCACCGGAGCACCGCAGGGAACGGTGCTGGCCCCTCTTCTCTTCACCCTGTACACCGCTGACTTCTGCTACAACTCAGAGCTGTGTCACATCCAGAAGTATGCGGATGACACAGCCATCGTCGGGTGCATCAGGGACGGCAGAGAGGAGGAGTTTCGGAACCTAGTGAGGGACTTTGTTGTCTGGTGCCACACGAACCTCTTGCTGCTCAATCCATCAAAGACCAAGTAGCTGGTCATTGACTTTGGGAGGTCGAGTCCACGGTCACAACCTATTGTGATCGAGGGAGTTGAGGTACAGACCGTGGACTCATTCAAGTACCTCGGGGTTTGGGTGGACAATAAGCTGGACTGAACTGTTAACACAGACCACCAATACAAGAAAGGACAGAGCAGGCTGTACTTCCTCAGGAGGCTGCACTCCTTCAACATCTGCAAAAAACTCTTGTGGATGTACTACCAGTCTGTGGTTGCCAGTGTTCTGTTCTACATGGTAGTGTGCTGGGGGGGCAGTACATCTAAGAAGGACAGCTCCAGACTTGAGAAACTGATCAGACGGGCCGGTTCTACAATCGGAATGAAACTGGACTCACTGGTGACGGTGGCAGAGAAGAGGACTGTTGACAAACTAGTGAGCATCCTGGATGATGCCAGTCACCCTCTGCATAGCGTTATCAGTAGCCAGAGGAGCCTGTTCAGTGCTAGACTGCTTCATCCCAAGTGCAGGACTAATAGACTCAAAAACTCCTTTGTCCCACACGCCATTAGACTGTACAACACCTCTCTGGGGCCCCGGGGGGTACAAGGATGACAGGGTATGCAAAACAATAACAGTGCAATACGTTTTCATAACATGGTCACTACTGCCTACTTTCTCTTGTTATATACTTATTTTACTGTTATATTTTTATTCCCATTGTTGCTTTTTATTTTTTATTCTTATTGTAATATTTCTCTATTTTGTTTCCATTTAAACCCCCATTATTTACTTTTTACTTTTTTTTTAAATTGATCTCAACTCTGTACACTGCTGCTGGAATGTTAATTTTCCTGAAGGAACTCTCCTGAAGGAATCAATAAAGTACTATCTATCTATCTATCTATCTATCTATCTATCTATCTATCTATCTATCTATCTATCTATCTATCCATCTATCTATCTATCTATCTATCTATCGATCTATTTATCTATCTATCTATCTATCTATCCATCTATCTATCTATCTATCTATCTATCTATCTATCTATCTATCTATCTATCTATCTATCTATCTATCTATTTATCTACCTATCAGCTCTGCTCTTTTAATGTCTTTAACGCCCTTTGGTGACGGTGTGGCGCGGTTGGGAGAGTGGCTGTGTCACCAACCTGAGGGTTCCTTGTTCAATCCCCACTTACTAACAACCTTGTCATGCCCTTAGAGTCCTTGAGCAAACACTTCACCCTTGCTACCGATGAATCGACGTTAGAGCCTTGCATGGTAACTCCCGCCGTGAATGTGGAAATGGTGTCAACATTTTCATGCTAAAGTATATGCAAGGTAATTTTTTACAATCTTGTCCCTTGAAAATATATACTGTAACACAACGGGTTGTTAAAATGTCAGGAGTGGTGGTACTGTACACATCCTTGCATGCCCACATGGGCGCGAGTGTGCGGCTAGAGAGCGCCAAGATATGTGTAAGGGAGTCCGCAATTACATGGGTACGTATCAATAATGAGTGTGGTGATGGTGGTGATGGGCAGTGAGGGAGGACTAAGAAGAACTAAAGAAAATGACAGAATTGTAATTGTAGCTGTAAGAAAGCAAAATGACTTAGGGTGTCAAAGAGGAGGAAGAGAAGGAAGGAAGTGAAGGGGGAGCAACAAGAAAAGGAAAGATTCAACTGATGTGCTGGAGGGAGGAGGGGGAAGGAAGAAGGAGAGGGGGCTCATTAAGCAGTGCGAGATGGAAGTTTCAGTCGCTTGCTGGCATTCGACCACACTGATCCTTTGATGAGGCCTGCATCCTCCAGCTCAATCAGTCCCACATGAGTCCAACTGAGAGGCACACCGAGATGCCACAGAGACACTTTGGAGATGACAAGAAGGAAAGAAAAGAGCCAAGAGGGAAGGAAACAGGCCGAGCAGACATTGATACCTAACAACAAAAAGCCACATAGAGAAATGGTTTGCAACTCTTGTGTCTGGGGAGGAGATTTGTTTTCTCAACGACTTGAGTGGACGCGAGTCATTGTGAGGAGAAAACAGGCAGAAGAATGCAGTGACTGCACACAGATTTGCATAACTGTGGACTGGAAGCAAGAGACTCTCTTGTCTCGGTTAGGCTGCCATGAAGCAATGCAGGCTGGGATTGTTTCATGTGTGTTCATGCATATTTTAAAAGCAGGCACACTCTCAAGTATCCACACACACTTCATTTTCCATGCTAAAAACACTTTTATAGGATTTGGTTTTGGCCAGAAAACCTTTTGCCCCGGTTTTTATATCCTGCTGTGAGCCAGCGTCCACTGCAGTGCCCGTTTGTTTGCAGTCTGTTGTCAAATGTTGTCCAGGGTTAAACATTTGGGAAAAAAATATCCCTGTTTTGCAAAACCCGAATGTCCAGATATAAGGTCTTGGGCATCGTGCAAATGTAGCGGTTGTCGGCTCGCCAGCATAACAGACGAGCGTGCTAGCTTCCGAGCTAAAAGCCCGGGATATCAACCCCATAGCCAGAACTGTTCTTAAGGATGCCAAGAAGTAACAAAGTGGCCCAGCCACACCTAAGTTACACAAACTATAGTAGTACCTCAACTTACGAGCTTGATTGATTCTCTTAATTCAAAACACGTGTATCTCAGATCAACATCTCTCATATCCAATATCGGTTTTCATAATCTATGATGGAAACTACAAGAAACGAAACACTGATGGACGAATGATATGCACAGGACAAAGTATGAAAGCGCTCAAGAATGATTTTAGGGATCAAAGTTGGGACAATGTCTACGGTGAAAATAAAAGTGGATGATACATGTGGTATTTTTCTAATAATTTCTTGGTGCTTTGTGACAAACACTGTCCATTGAAATAACTTAGTAAGACGCAAAGAAAACCAATCAACCATCAATGACAAAAGGACTAATAAATGCTTGCAGCAAGAGTAATACTTTATATATCCTCATCATCGGCGGTCACTCGAATGAACATGATGATCCTCCAGGTAGGGGTGTATCCCTTTATGGAGGATGCGTGACTTAGTTTAACGTGGGGAGACAGGTGCACAGACAGTCACCACATGATCCTTAACAGAATCGGGTCAGGGTCCAGTGGCATGGAGTCCAAGACGACTTGGGACCCTTTTCTGCTGCAGCCATCTCCCGCCATCGGGCAGTCAAGTACTAGGCCTTTGCCAGGGGCCACCTAGGGTAACAGTAGTAAAGGGGTTAACCTCCTAGTGCCCCAAGACCACATAGAGGAGCCTACACTGCCGGATGCACTTTAACATAATGCCCAGGACACACACATTATATATAACATTTATAACACAAAGATCTACAGAAGCGGAAAACAAGTACAAAACGCATAACAAGCTAACTGGCATACTACGAATATTTAGGAAATAATATATTAGTCAATTATTAGACCGTAACAAAAAAAAATGAGAGCAACATAGGGCATCCTAGAGAATTATTAAAATTGGTGCTAAAAAAGACTATCCTAAATACTTCTTACATGAAAATGTAAAAAAATAACAATATGAACAAAGTAGTTAAAAAATTATATTAGTACTTTGTGAACATTGGACCAAATCTAAAGGACAAGATTCCACATCCTGAGTCAGTTGAGGACTTGAATGACACCATAGACAGAAATCCCAAACCTATGTTCCTAGGAGTGACAAAAGAAGAAATAGTCAATATTATTAAAAAATGTAAATACAAGACCTCAACTGATGGTAACGGAACTGGTATGGAAATGATAAAAAAGGGTTTTGAAGGGACTTCAGAACCTTTAACATATATCAGCAATCTCTCATTTCAAACAGACAAATTACGAGATAAAATGAAAATAGCAAAAATCGAACCACTTTATAAGACTCACACACAACCAATATGGATACAGAGCCAACATCTCAACATCAATGGTATTAATCAAAATAACGGAAGGGATCACCAACACAATAGATAGTAAAAAATGTGCTGCTGCAGTCCTTATGGATTTAACAAAAGCATTTGACACAATAAATCGTGATATCTTAGTAAACACATTAGAAAGGTATGGAATCAGAGGGTTGGTCTTGAACTTGGTAGGAAGCTTCTTAACCAACAGGAAACAATACGTGAAGATATGAGAAGATATTTTTATAGCCCTAAATCACAAGTGTCTCAAAGGGCTGCACAAGTCACAACGACATCCTTAGCTCAGATCTGTCATCACATGGACAAAGATAAGACTTTCTGGAGGAAAGTTCTGTGGTCAGATAAAACAAAAATTGAGCTGTTTGGCCACAATACCCAGCAATATGTTTGGAGGAGAAAAGGTGAGGCCTTTAGTCCCAAGAACACCATCGTACCATCAAGCATGGTGGTGGTATTATTATGCTCTGGGCCTGTTTTGCTGCCAATGGAACTGGTGCTTTGAATGGGACAATGAAAAAGGCAGATTACCTCCAAATTCTTCAGGACAAGCTCAAATCATCGGCCTGGGGGCTGGATCTTGCGCGCAGTTGGGTGTTCCAACAGGACAATGAGCCCAAACACACCTCAAAAGTGGTAAAGGAATAGCTAAATTAGGCTAGAATGAAGGTTTTAGAATGGCCTTCCCAAAGTCATGACTTAAATGTGTGGACAATGCAGAAGAAAAACATCCATGTCAGAAAACCAACAAATTGAGCTGAACTGCACCAATTTTGTCAGGAGGAGTGGTCAGAAATTCAAGCAGAAGCTTGTGGATGGCCACCAAAAGCGCCTTATTGCAGTGAAACTTGCCAAGAGACATGTAAGGAAATATTAACATTGCCGTATATATACTTTTGACCCAGCAGATTTGTTCACATTTTCAGTAGACCCATAATTAATTCATAAAAGAAGCAAATTTCATGCATGTTGTTTGTGACCAACAAGTATGTGCTCCAATCACTCTATCACAAAAAAATGAAAATAATAATATGTGTGTGTGTTTGTGTGTGTGTGTGTGTGTGTGTGTGTGTGTGTGTGTGATGTAAATATATATTGTGTCTGGTCAAAGATTGCCATATAGTAAGTATCAATAGCACACAACTGTCTGTCTGACGTTATCAGTCTGTTGAAGTAACTGAAGACATTTGCAATACAAATCATCAGTTGGCAAACGTATGGAACAGAGGTTTCTTTATTGGTTTCCCTAATTGGTGCCAGTTTCCATTTTCATTTCCAGAAATGTACATTGGTTTTCTTTCCGCTCACATCCAGGCACGTAACGGGAGACGGCAGACAAAGAAAAACAGATAGTGCTAGCAGACACACGACGCTGTGCTATGTACGCAAACATATTCCATCATTGTTGGGGCTCTGTTGTGTTGACTGATGTTGTTTTGTAATGACTCATCAGTGATTGTGGCCACTTTACAGTAAGTGCATCAGTGGAAAATAAGTAGGAAAGGGGGGGCGGGGATATTGGAACACAGAGTAGCACAATATTTCTCCAGTTGTGGGGTAAGTGACAAAACAAAAATACACAAGGTCACCACAATTGAGCACAGAAGCCACCGTGATGAAGAGTTTGCAGTTCAGACATAAGCAGGATCTGCAGGGAAAGTAAACAAGGAAAGCTTTTACATTTGATGTACAAAGGATGAGATACAAGACGTTTGAAAGACATTAAGTGACACATGTTTACTTTCTGGGACAAGAAATGGTACAAACATGTTCTAACCTGTAGGGTCGAGCAGAATCTGTTACAACACATTGCCTCATAGGAAATAATTGTTGCCTTCATAAACTTTATAGGCATACATTTGTAATTGGGCTGGGAGATAAAATGATACCAATATACAGTCCAGGCCAAAAGTTTGGACACACCTTTTCATTCAATGTTTTCTTTATTTTCATGACTATTTACATTGTAGATTTTAACACAAAAACTATGAATGAACAGATGTGGAGTTATGGACCTAACATTGTTACGTACAGGAGGAGTAGATGACACAGACCACAAGGGGGCTTAGTAGCTCTATGAATTGTGATATATATATATATATATATATATATATATATATATATATATATATATATATATATATATATATATATATATATATATATGTATATATATATATATATATATATATGTATATATATATATATATATATTTATACATATATATATATATATATATATATACATATATATATATATATATATATATATATATATATATATATATATGATAATAAATAATACTAATCTAAACTACAGAATGTAGTGTGACAAAAATCCAAATGTGTGTGTGTGTGTGTATGAGACTATATGTGGAATTAATGAATTGAAATGAATTATATTTATATAGCGCTTTTCTCTAGTGACTCAAAGCACTTTACATAGTGAAACCCAATATCTAATTTTTTTACATTTAAACCAGGGTGGGTGGCACTGGGAGCAGCTGGGTAAAGTGTCTTGCCCAAGGACACAACGGCAGTGACGAGGATGGCAGAAGCGGGAATCGAACCTGCAACCCTCAAGTTGCCGGCACGGCCACTCTACCAAACGAGCTATACCGCCTCATTAATGATGTACAAAGGATGAGATACAAGACGTTTGAAAGACATTAAGTGACACATGTTTACTTTCTGGGACAAGAAATGGTACAAACAATTAACTGTTGTGTGTTACCATGAGTGTTGAGTGAGAGGCGGAAGTCCTCAAGGGGAAAGGCAGGCTCGAATGTCCTTGAGACAGGCAGGTTGTCGGGGGGTGTAGTGAGGCATCAAAATGTCTCTGTCCAAGCAGGAGTCAAGGATCGATGGAGGCAGTCCGGAATCCAACAGGAAATCGAGGCACACAGCTCCATCATGGGAGAAAGGGAAAGAATTGTGGAAAACACAAAGGACATAAGACATGGGAACTGGGAAGGCCCAGAGAGAGAGCAAGTATGCGGTAGCGGAGTGAGAGACACGATAGCTTACTGTGTACAGAGAACTACGTTCTGGCACCGGATCTTCGGGTATGCTGGTCTTTATGCCATCCGCCCTAATCAAAACCAGGTGCGCAGATTGCAGATTGCTCACAGCCAAGCAGGGGCGTGGCCCTGATGCGGGGAGAGCGAGCAGAGGCGTGTCCCGGCCGTGCTCGCAGCAGAAGGCATGCGGGACTGCACATGCGCCGTGACAAGAATAACTGAAAACATGTTTTATATTGTAGTTTCTTCAAAATAACTGCCTTTTGCTCTGAATACTCCTTTGCACACTCTTGGCATTCTCTCCATGAGTTTCACAGGTGTCATAGTTGTGTCGCCTTCAGTGACAATCTACTATGTAAATGTCATGAAAATAAAAAAAAACACATTTAAATGAGAAGGTGTGTTCAAACCTTTGGGCTGTACAGTATATCGAGATAGACAGGTAATCAATAAGCGAAGCAAGGTTGATTTCATGAAGAAGTGATTGGTCTCTGGTAATTTAGGTGTTATCAGTGATCAGTGGGAGGTACATGCTAATAGCCAATCAGGTGACAGCATCAACTATCAGGTTTGGTTGCACATATCAACGCATAAAGTTTGGTTACTTTGGTCTGGTTGTCTCACTGTTGATTCTCTGCATGGAGTGTGAAGAGAAAGGACAAACGAGTGCTGCAGTGCCAAGAAAGAGTGGATAAAATAGGAAAAGTCACCTCAACAAAATGGCAGATTTTGGGAATGACAACAAGAGATGCAAAAAAGCAGGATAAATTGTTGTGTATTATCAGAAATCATCTGTTACCTATGGCGGGGGAAGGAGATGACACAACGGCAGAGATCAGTTTAATAGGTTTCATGAACTGGCTACTGATGAAGTGGTGGGGTGTGTATGCCACTAAAGGTGAACGGTGCAAGACGATGTGTAGAATTAACAATGTAAATGTTACCAGTGGTCGTTGTAAGTGCGTGTTGGGTAAATCGTTCGTCGGACCAAAGTGGCAAAGTGAGAAGGCAGTCCGTGGGCAAGCAAGAGGTCGGGGGCTGGAGAGAAGCAATGAGGTCCATGTCCAAGCAGGGGTCGAGGATCGAGGGAGGCAGTCCAGAATCCAGAGGGAAGTCGAGGCACACAGCTCGATCACGGGACACAGGGGAAACACTGCTGGGAACACAAAGGACATAAAACACGGGTACAAGGGAAGGCACAGAGAGAGAGTAAGTATGCAGGTGAAAAGCCAGAGACAGGATGCTTACTACGAACACTGAACTTCGTTCAGGCACTGGATCTTTGGGTACACTGGTCTTTATTCTCTATGGCTTCATTAAGGCCAGGTGCACTGATTAGTGATTGCCTGCAGCTTTGCAGGCAGGTGGCCGCGATGCGGGCAGAGCGAGCAGGGCTGTGTCCAGGCGGACGTGTAGTGGAGGTGCCGGCAGAGCTTGCTGCAGAAGACATACAGGATTGCGCATGCGCCGTGACATCATCACCATCATGAACCGCAAAGAGTACGTTGATCTACATATACTTTTTAACCTTAGCAATGATTTGGAGTGCATGAGAAAGACGTCTCTCTTTGACCACAAGGCCGCTATTTGAATGTATATTGCAGAACACAGCAGCACCTGCAGTAGAAGTACTAGTCAGGTGACCAGGATGCAGGTTTAAAAATTCCAAACACATGTTAAGACTGAGGCAGAAAGGACGAAAGTTAGCGACTGCTAGCTGACGTACACCATTACACTACATACTGACTCAAGAATCATGGTGTGCAGTATGTATCATTTATTGCTAATGTTGGAGTTGTTTCCTTGTGTTTTGCTTCTGTAGCTGTATGGAGAAACAGCTCCCTTGAAGTGGTAGCTGGTTGCATCAGCTCAGGGATCTTTTAATGTCCTCTGGGTTCTGTAATGTTTCCTTCTTGTTTGAATGTTTTACCTTCTTTTTTTGTGGAATTTTCAATCTGCACTGCAACCTCATTATTTCTTCGGTGCATGGGACAATCAAGTCAATCAAATCCTATAACAGAAGTGTCAACGTGGTTTTCACTGAGGGCCACGTCGCAGTTACACTATATTGCCAAAAGTATTTGGCCACGTGCCTTGACTCACATATGAACTTGAAGTGCCATCCCATTTCTAACCCACAGGGTTCAATATAATGTGGGTCCACCTTTTGCAGCTATTACAGATTCAACTGTTCTGGGAAGGCTGTAAACAAGGTTGCGGAGTGTGTTTATAGGAATTTTTCACCATTCTTCCAAAAGCGTATTGGTGAGGTCACACATTGATGTTGGTGGAGAAGGCCTGGCTCTCACTCTCCGTTCAAATTCATCCCAACGGTGTTCCATTGGGTTCAGGTCAGGACTCTGTGCAGGCCAGTCAAGATCATCCACACCAGACTCTGTCATCCATGTCTTTATGGACCTTGCTTTGTACACTAGTGTTGGAAGAGGAAGGGGCCCGCTCCAAAGTGTTCCCACAAGGTTGAGAGCATGGAATTGTCCAAAATGTTTTGGTATCCCGGAGCATTCAACGTTCCTTTAACTGTAACTAAGGGGCTAAGCCCAACTCCTGAAATACAACCCCACACCATAATTCCTTCTCCTCCAAATTTCACACTTCTACCAATTTGTGGCTGAGTTGCTGTTGTTGTCTATAAACACACTCTGCAACCTTGTTGACAGCCTTCCCAGAAGAGTTGAAGCTATAATAGCTGCAAAAGGTGGGCCCACATCATATTGAACCCCATGGGTTAGGAATGGGATGGCAGTTCAAGTTCCTTTCATTGAACTAAGAGGCCAAGCCCAACTCCTGAAAAACAACCCCACCTCATAATTCCCCCCACTTTGTGGCTGAGTTGCTATTGTACCCAAAGTCTTTACTTTTCTTAAATAAAGCCAACAGTTGACTTTGGAATATTTAGGAGCGAGGAAATTTCACGACTGGATTTGTTGCACAAGTGGCATGCTGGAAATCACTGAGAGCGGCCTATTCTTTCACAAATGTTTGTAGAAACAGTGTCCATGCCTAAGTGCTTGATTTTATACATCTGTCATTTTTTTTTTTTTTACAAACACAAGCTATGGGATGACGTAAAAGTAAAAGCGTCATCCCGTTGCTTGTGTTTGTAGATTGATTTTTTTATTTAAATGTTTTATTTTTATAATATAGCGTTAACAAAACGTCTGTATTTTTGTAATATAGCGTTATATTTTTATGATATAGCGTTATATTTTTATAATATAGCGTTAACAAAACGGCTGTATTAATCATGTCCCCGGAAGTAAATGGGGGGGTGAAGGTTTTTGTAGTGGGGAAGAAATTTGGCGTGACAGGGCAAACCGGTACTTTTTAGAGGCGGTGTCGTACTGAATATGATACATTAGTATCGCAGTAATTTACAAGTACTGGTATACCGTGCAACCCTAGTTACATTTTTTTGAAACTATGTTTTTTTGAGCCATCACAAGAAAATATGTTTTTAGGGTTTTATAAGAAAATCAGCAGCTTTGTGATTATGTAAAAAGAAAAAGCAGCTGTTCACACACACAAACACACACATACACACACACACATGCACACGTGTGAACACACACACACACATTTACACACAAACACACACACACACACAATTTTGTACTTGTTACCTTCTCGAGGCCTCCGAAAAATGCCTACCTCTTTACAACCACCCTTTCTAGATATATAAAGAAGTGTATTTACAACATTAATAATAACTATACATACTGTGCAAATATAAAAAAGCTTGTTGTGAAAAATTAGTTGGAATTTCACAGGAAAAAGGTCACAATTTCACAAGAAAAATTTTGGCAGTTTTATAATAAAAGTCGTAATTTTACTCAACGCAAGTCAAAAGAAGAAAACTGAACATTTGTGCAATATTATGATAAAAGTTGGAATTTTACTCAATAACAGTCGCAATTTTCCGAGAAAAGATTACAATTTTGGCAATTTTATGAAGAGTTGTCATTTTACTTAACAAAAGTCACAATTTTTTAAGAAACCTTTAACATTTTGGCAATATTATAACAATAATTTTATATTTTACTTGGCAAAATTATGACAAAAGTCCTCATTTTACTCCAAAAATTTCACTATTTTAAAGAAAGAAAGAAATTGGCAATATTGTGATAATAGTCAGACTTTTATATGACAAATTTCACCGTTTCGCATTAAAAAGTAATCATTTTACATAAAAGCATGATTATACAAGAAAAATTGCAAAATTATAGAAACAGAAAAAATATGAGAAATTGTTCACGATTTTATAAGAAAAAAGTTGACACATTGTGAGAAAAAGACGGGCTTTAGTTTTTGTTTTTAATGTTTTTTTTTTCTTCATTATTTACTTCAAGTTATTACATTATGTCTCTATATAGGAATTGATAATATATTTTTTAATAAATTTTGGCCAGGGGGTTAACATTTACATTTTTTACACACACTTGTTATTTCATATGTTGACCAGAGGGGGAGCACTTCTAAAAGCGACACACGGTAAATTTGAAAAATCCCTCCTTTTTGGGACCACCCTCATTTGATGGATGTCACCAGCAGTAGTGCAAATGAGACATTGTCTATTAGATGTTATTGGGACCAATGTTATTGGGACCATGAATTATGTCATAATTTGTTCAAACTTCCTCATATGGAAGCATAGGCGCCAAGCACCCACGTGGGATTGATGGCAATATTAGAATGCATTTTGAAGAATCAGTCTTTTTGTTGCTAATTTTGTGGCGAGTTTGGTCCGTTTTACCTAATAAAAAGGACTTAAATCATATAGACCATAATTAGCAAAGCCTAACCGATATTTCATTGTGCCCGTTTATGGAATAATGACATAATCATCTTCACTTTGAACACACTGCACACAAGCGAATGAAGGTCATACTTACTCAACGGCCATACATGTCACACTAAGGTTGGCAGTATGAACAATGCCAACACTGTCATAAAAATGTGCCATATAGTGAAACCACACTTGACAACACTGTCATAAACATGTGCCATATAGTGAAACCACACTAAACAACACTGTCATAAATATGTGTCATATAGTGAAACCACACTAAATAACACTGTCATAAAAATGTGCCATATAGTGAAAACGCACTAAACAACACTGTCATAAACAGGTGCCATATAGTGAAACCACACTGAACAACAATGAC
This sequence comes from Nerophis ophidion, assembly GCF_033978795.1. NCBI lineage: Eukaryota > Metazoa > Chordata > Actinopteri > Syngnathiformes > Syngnathidae > Nerophis > Nerophis ophidion. The sequence goes on along the minus strand of NC_084612.1, from coordinate 53,221,083 downwards.
AAACACATCTTTGAAGAATATTTGCACCGCAACACAACATAAATACTACAGAACAAATTCCCAGAAATCCCTGCAGCACCAACTCTTCCGGGACGCTACAATATTAACAAACGCCATTGGTGGATCTACACCTAACATCCACTGTAATGATACCAAGTACAATAGCGTATCTAGTCCATACTACTATGATTACGTCGATATTTTGTAAGATCAGAAAATCTTTTAAAAATTGGCTAAAAAGTAAAGATAAAGATGAAATTATAACAGTGAAACACCCTAAGGAAGAGGTGCCTTAAAACATGGCTGGCTAGCTAACGGCCAGCGTCCATCAGCAGTTGGCAGTGTTTTAGCTACTTCTAAATCACAAATTCTGGTCTCCATGGCGACAAATAAAGTAAGTTCTTACATGTAGCATTATCACTGGAGGACGAGGAATAGCTAAACATGCTTCACTACACACCGTCGCTCACTGGCGTCACAATGTAAACAAACGGCATTCTATATTTTTTAACTTCATAAAATTATATAGTTTTTTTTATAAGGTATATTGTGTTTATAAAGTCAGTAAATATGTCCCTGGACACATGAGGACTTTGAATATGACCAATGTATGATCTTGTAACGACTTGGTATCGGATTGATATCTAAATGTGTGGTATCATCCAAAACTAATGTAAAGTATTAAAGAAGAGCAGAATAAGTGATTATTATTTTTTAACAGGAGTGTAGATAGAACATGTTAAAAGTTATAGTAAGCAGACATTAACAGTAAATGAGCAATTGGCTTAATAATCAATTTTTACAGTTTGTCCCTCATAATGTGTACAAAATAATAGGTGTATATATATGACACAATATATTACTGCATACGTCAGCAGATTAATTAGGAGTCTTTGTTTGTTTACTTACCACTAAAAGACAAGTTGTCTAGTATGTTAACTATTTTATTTAAGGACTAAATTACAATAATAAACATATATTTTATGTTCCCTGTGATTTTCTGTTAAAATAAAGCCAATAATGACATTTTTTGTGGTCCCCTTTATTTAGAAAAGTACCAAAATAATTTTGGTACCAAAATATTGGTAACAGGACAACACTCATACACACGCACCGAGCAGAAATGTAGATCGGCGCCTATGGATGGAAGATACTTTTCCTTGTTCTGTTCCTTCAAGGCCTACTGAAATGAGATTTTCTTATTCAAACGGGGATAGCAGGTCCATTCTATGTGTCATACTTGATCATTTCGCGATATTGCCATGTTTTTGCTGAAAGGATTTAGTAGAGAACATCGATGATAAAGTTAATAACTTTTGGTCGCTAATTAAAAAGCCTTGCCTTTACCGGAAGTAGCAGACAATGTGCGCGTGACGTCACTGGAGGGCTCCTCACATCCTTACATTGTTTATAATGTGAGCCTCCAGCAGCAAGAGCTATATTCGGACCGAGAAAGCGACAATTTCCCTATTAATTTGAGCGAGGATGAAAGATTTGTGGATGAGGATATTGAGAGTGAAGGACTAGAAAAAAAAAAGGCGAAGTCAGTGAGAGCGATTCAGATGTTATTAGACACATTTACTAGGATAATTCTGGAAAATCCCTTATTTGCCTATTGTGTTACTAGTGTTTTAGTAAGATTGTATAGTACCTGAAAGTCGGAGGAGTATGGCCACGGGTGTGGTGACCGCCAGTGTCTCCTGTTGGAGGAGGTAATAGTCCGCAGCTGCAGGAGGGCGCAAGCTCCGCTCATCATAACTACAGTAAAAGCCAACTTATTCTCACAATTTTTTCACCGAAACCTGCCGGTTGACTTGTGGTCGGGATCCATGTTCGCTTGACCGCTCTGTTCCATAGTAAAGATTCACCTTCGGGAATTTCAAACAAGGAAACACTGGCTGTATTTGTGTGGCTATAAGCTAAAAGCTTCCCACCTCCTTCTTTCTAATTTGACTTCCCTATTTTTAATTGATTCAGCAATACAGATGTCCAGAATACTGTGTAATTATGCAATTAAAGCAGACTACTTTTCGCTTGGATCGGGCCCGGAAAATAATGTCGGCTACAACCCGAGATGTCAAACGCACGTGTCATCATACTGCGACGTTTTCAACAGGACACTTCGCGGGAAATTTAAAATTACAATTTAGTAAACTAAAAAGGCCGTAATGGCATGTGTTGCAATGTTAATATTTCATCATTGATATATAAACTATCAGACTGCGTGGTCGGTAGTAGTGGGTTTCAGTAGGCCTTTAAGAAGGGTAGACATACAAGAATACACACACACACACACACACACACACACACACACACACAGACACACACACACACACACACACACGGCCCCGCGCCCCACATTATGCAGCAACTGTTCCCAATCCTCACAAATGCGATAATGATAGGCTTTGGCCTTTGACAAAACAGCAGCCACGCACAAAGCGTGTAGCTTCTGTCCACCATCCTTTTTATTTACCCCCCACGTGAACTTTTCCATTTTGTTTTTTTCACACAGCTGAATTTGGAGCATGTAGGTGCAGATAGGGATCGTACGTGTGCAGACAAAGAGCGCAGAGGACCCCCTTTTCTCCACTCGCCACAACAAAGAGCAATTAAACGGCGCTGCGCTGCCAGCTGAGGGCCGACCGCCAGCCACACTTCCACAAACAGGCACAAACCAAAGGATAGAAGCAATAAAAGCTAACCTACTAAGGCGACCCCCCCCCCCCCCACACACACACACACACACACACCCTCCCTCCCTCCCTCCGCACCCATTTTCCCCCCTGATTCAAACCAGAAGGTGACTGGCTGGCTTGGTGGTATGGTTTACTATCACCGCTCAGGCTGCATTACAATCACATGTGCACCTTTTCCACGCACACACAATGATGCTGGTGCATCACATCTGCTTGGTCCATGGGGAGGGGTCAAAGGTCAACATCAGAGGTCTTACTTCTCCACTATATGACCGGAGCAACTGGAAACATTACAGTCATTTAAGACGTTTTCTGTGGGGCATGCTTGTTTACGCAAGGTTTGCTTTGACTTTATACAACTATTCTAATCACTTAGATATTTACAGTGGCCATCAAAAGTTTACATACAGCCATAAAAGAAAAAGGTGGATTACCTCCAAATTCTTCAGGACAAGCTAAAATCAACAGCCCGGAGGTTGTGTCTTGGGCGCAGTTGAGTGTTCCAACAGGACAGTGACCCAAAACACATGTCAAAAGTGGCAAAGAAATGGCTAAATCAGGCTAGAATGAAGGTTTTAGAATGGCCTTCCCAAAGTCCTGACTTAAACGTGGACAATGCCAAAGAAACAAGTCCATGTCAGAAAAGCAACACATTTAGCTGAACTGCACCAATTTTGTGGTCAAAAAATCAAGCATGGTAGGAAGCTACTTAACGAACATGAAACACTACGTGAAGATATGAGAACAAACGTCTACAGCAGAGGTCTCAAACATGAAAAGTTAATGTTGGTGCGGCCCGCGAGTTTTATATGAATGGCGCTTTACAGCGTCATACTTGCATACCCTCGATTTTTCCGGGACACTCCCAAATTTCAGTGCCCTTATAGGGGTAATCATCCTCCCAAATTCACCCGTACTACAATATTAAGGGGGGCACCGTGGAGGCACTGTCTTTAACCTGCCCAGCCACATGTTGTATTTGGCGTCTGTACACGCAGTAAGCGACGGCAAGACATACTTGGTCAACAGCCACACAGGTCACACTGAGGGTGGCCGTATAAACAACTTTATCACTGTTACAAATATGTGCCACACTGTGAAGCCACACCAAACAAGAATGACAAACACAATTTGGGAGAACATCCGCACCGTAACACAACATAAACACAACAGGACAAATACCCAAAATCCCATGCAGCCCTAACTCTTCCGGGCTACAATATACACCCCCGCCACCCACGCCCCCAACCCCGCTCCCTATTGTAGCCCGGAAGAGTTAGGGTTGCATTGGATTCTTGGTATTTTTTCTGTTGTGTTTATGTTGTGTTACGGTGCAGATGTTCTCTAAAAATGTGTTTCTCAATCTTGTTTGGTGTGGGTACACAGTGTGGCGCATATTTGTAACAGTGATAAAGTTGTTTATGCGGCCACCCTCAGTGTGACCTGTATGGCTGTTGACCAAGTATGTCTTGCAGTCACTTCCGTGGGTATGCAGGAGCCTCATACAATATGTGACAGGGCGGGCACACAGTTTGTATGGTGGAAAAGCGAACGGTTCGGCAGGTTGTAGAGGACGCTAAAGGCAGTGCCATCACGGCATGCCCTAAATATTGCTGTCTGGGAGAATTTTTGTCCCGGGAGACTGTCTGGAGGGGCACTGATATTCGGGTGTACGTACATTTTTTCTGTCAAAATGAAGAAAAATAAAAAGACATTTAGTGAGAAAATATGAAGTACTATATTGACACATATCATTTCCAGACCCTTAAAATGACGTGGCGGGCCACATCTGGCCCCCGGGCCTTGAGTTTGACACCTGTGCCTTAGAGTTAGCCTTCATTCTGCTAGAATGGGTACACAACCTGTTTCATTATCTGTGTTCTCACACATGTACTGTTCTCTCTAGTACAGTGTTTTTCAACCTTTTGTCAGCCAGGCACAATTTTTTTCATTGAAAAATAGCAGAGGCACACCACCAACAGAACTCATTAAAAAACAAAACTCAGTTGACAGTACAAAGTCGTTGTCGCAATTGTTGGATATGACTTTAAAACATAACCAAGCATGCATCACTATAGCTCTTGTCTCAAAGTAGGTGTACTGTCACCACCTGTCACATCATATGTCCCGCATCTATTTTGTTCTATCAATCAAGAATATTTCAGTTGTTTTTATCCTTCTTTGTGGGGACATCGTTGATTGTCATGTCATGCTGTCTTTGCTCCGCAGTAAGTCTTTGCTGTTGTCCGGCATTCTGTTTTTGTTTACTTTCTAGCCAGTTCATTTTTAGTTTGGTTCTGCATAGCCTTCCCAAAGCATCAATGACTGCTCTTAGGGGACACTCACCTTTTGTTTAGCTTTGGTTTAAGCATTAGACACCTTTTTACCTGCACACTGCCTCCGGCTGTTTGCGACATCTACACAGCAATTAGCTGCCAGCTGCCACCTACTGATATGGAAGAGTATTACACAGTTACTCTGCCAAGCTTTAGACAGCACCGTCACTCAACAACAACACATCATTTGCAGACTATAATTACTGGTTTGCAAACAATATTTTTAACCCAAATAGATGAAAATAGATAATCTCCTATGGCACACCAGACTGTATTTCAAAGCACACTAGTGTGCCGCGGCACAGTGGTTGAAAAACACTGGAATAGAGTCACTCCCACTGGGCCCCATTCAGCAATATGTTCCTAACTTTTCCTTGTATCTTTCTTCCTAAGTGATTTCCCTAAGAGGAGTCCATTCAAATAACAGGCCTGGTGGAATATTGGAGGAGATTGTGTGCGCGTTGGAACTTTTACTTTCCAACTTAGTTGGACAAAAACATCAGAGGCGGGCGACCATTTTAGAGAATTCTCCGATATTGAGAGAGCTCTGTTCTCCCTCTCCAGTGCTTGTATGACAATTGTTTGTAGGATTAATTAATAATCTTCAATTGTAGTCTTCTCTCATTACTTAGACATCCAAATAATAATAATAATAATAATATATGAATAATAATATTGAGTCATAAAAATGAGTCATATATTGGAATATGGGATCCATTATTACTATTAAATGAACCTAACATATGACTTCTTTTATCTTTGTGTAAAATATTGGACACAGTGTGTTGTCAAGCTTATGAGATGTGATGCAAGTTTAAGTCACCGTGACACTATTGTTCATTTTTATTTTATTTATTTATTTATTTTTTATAAATGGTTGTAATGATAATGAGGGATTGCTAATCACTGCTATGCTGGAATTATTATAATTATTGATACTGTTGTTGATATAATTCATTTTTGTTTGACTACTTTTGGATTTTTTTGTGTCATGTTTTTGTGTCCTCTCAATTGTTCTGTCGATTGCTATTCTGAATGGTGCTAGGCCGGGTTTGGTTTTGGAATTGGATTTGGAATTGGATTATTATTGTATTATTGTATATTATTTTGTTGAATTGATTAATTAATAAAAGAGAAAAAAAAAATGAATTAATTAGACAACCTTGGAACTAAAGAATATGGGAGGAATCATCACTCCTAAAAGGGAGCGGGGGGGGTTTAGTAATATCCAATTTATGCTTAAAAAGACCCGATTTTAGGGCAAAAATGTGTTCAACATGCTTAAAAAAAAACTAAACAAATTCCCAATGTAGTGAACCCGTGATATTTGGAGAGCAATGTGGCGACGGACAACTCTGTTTAGATATGTTAAGAAAACATGTTTTTATTTTTTTTTAGTTATTATTGCACTTGAGTTGCCAATTTAACCCAATACCACCAACAAGTTACAAAATGTGTGATATTGTAGGTGCCTTATACTTACAATACACTATACCAGGGGTCGGCGACCTTTACCACTCTTCAAAGAGCCAATTAGACCCGTTTCACAAAATAAAGAAGACAATGGGAGCTGCAACCATTCTCGCGAATATCTGCTGATTGTCACCCGGATATTTTAATAATAAGGGCGTGCTATGAAGCCATTGCCTTTGACATCTTCTACAACATGCACATACAGCGTGCCAGCCCAGTAACAGGTTGTATGTGGCTTCCGCAGACATATGTACACGACTGCAAGGCATAGTTGTTCAACAGCCATACAGGTCACACTGAATGTTGTGATATAAACAACTTTAACACTCTTACTAACATGCGCCACACTGTGAACCCACACAAAACAAGAATGCCAAACACGTTTCAAGAGAACATCCGCACTGTAACACATTATAAACGCAACATAACAATTACCCAGAATCCCATGCATCCATGACTATTCCTGGCTATATTATACACCCCGCTAGCACCAAACCCCGCCCGAAACAATCGGGAGGGGTCGGCGATTATGCAGCTTAGCCACATCAGAGTGGCCAAAGAGTCGCATGCGGCTCCGGAGCCGCGGGTTGCCGGCCCCTGCACCACACATTCATCAGATTTAGTTTAGTTTAGTTTAGTTGAGTCTTTTTTTGAAGGGACAATGCACAGAAACATTAAGCATTAAGCTCAAAGACAGATATGTTCTGCACCAGATTACAGCTAAAAAGCTCATTTCCATCCGCAGTCCCTGACTACCTAAATTTAAGGGATACAAAAATCATGCAATACAATGATAACAATAAAAATAAACTACAGCAATTAATCAAATTAAGAAAAGTCATAAAAATTCATTTCATTGACACATACTTTTACATTACAGCCACTCCTCCTTTACATCGTAACTAGACACTACATGCTCTTGTTCTGTCATCATTTGTAAAAACAACAATGATTTTAACACACACACCTAATAGTTTACAACAAAATGCTCTCATGCATAAATATAATACATATGAAGTTGACATGACAATCATAGTGCCCACCTTAGTGACAGTGTGAGCAGCTTCGATTGCCCCAAAGCCACTTTTTAACTTCATTTATGAATGAAGAGTAATCTGTTAAACTTTTCAAGTTTGTTGTGAGGTGGTTCCATTCCTTTATGGCTTTATATGAAAAGGCTGATTATGCAAAACATATTTAACATCTGCTCTGGTGGAGGCTCGTGTGTTTCTAGTTGTCAAAGCAGATGCAAACTGGACAAAGTGCTTAAGTGGCGCTGGTGCAGTGTTATTTAGGATTCGATGTGCCATTTCGTATTGATGCTAATCTTTGAATGTTAGCTAAAATTAACAGTCTATATTTTTAGAGAACTAAACAGCGATGGTGGGCAGCACGGTGGGAGACGGGTTAGTGCGTCTGCCTCACAATACGAAGGTTCTGAGTAGTTCAGGGTTCAATTCCGGGCTCATGGTCTTTCTGTGTGGCATTTGCATGTTCTCCCCGTGACTGTGTGGGTTCCCTACGGGTACTCCGGCTTCTTCCCACTTCCAAAGACATGCACCTGGGGATAGGTTGATTAGCAACACTAAATTGGCCCTAGTGTGTGGATGTGAGTGTGAATGTTGTCTGTTTATCTGTGTTGGCCCTGCTATGAAGTGGAGACTTGTTCAGGGTGTACGCCACCTTCCGCCTGATTGTAGCTGAGATAGGCACCAACGCCCCCCGCGAAACCAAAGGGAAAAACCGATAGGAAATGGATGGATAGATGGATGGATAAACAGCGGTGGTTTTCGCTCAAGGATTTTGAGGGATTGTTTGTGCAAAGTTTCCAATGGCCTCAGTGTCATTTTGCCTGACTGGGACCAACATGTTATCCAATAATACAAACGAGACCTAATCATTGCATTAAAATTGGGTTGGAATTGCCTCCAGTGTTAACGAATTCCTGATACATATGAACATTTTCATGTTGTATTCAAGACTCTGGCACATCTGTTTGATGTTTTTTAAAGCCAAGTGTTTAAAACTACAGTAAAATAGATATAGTGAAAAATTTGATTTTATGTTCATTGTCAAAGAGAAAACATGATTATTATTGTCGCTTGTAATCATGCATGAGAATATTTGCAAAGTAGAAGTATAGTGTGACCCCAACAGAGGGCAGGAGCACAGGCCGCCATCAAGCTGCAACCTTGTGGACGCCATCAATCTGCACCGCAGTGGACAGCTCTGACCTCCATTGGCCCAACCCACCATAGCTCGGCCCGGATTCAGCATCGCGGTGTCTCTGGTCAGGCAGCCTGGAGCCCTTGGGCGCTGGCAAGGGGCGCGGGCGTCCGGGAGGGGCCCCCTCAAAAGCCATCTACAAGGGGCCACACCCACGCGGCCATTACGGCGAAGGCTGTGCTGGGTTTCACCCGAGGCCGCCCGACTGCCATTTTTAGAGCAGCCCCAGAGTCGACCACATGCTGTGGCTTCTAGCAAGTGGGGGGAAGAAAGGCTTTTTCTTTATTTTCACTCAAAGCATCGAGAGAACTTTTACTTTTGCACTCCAGTTGACTCAGCCGGTGGGGCGCATTTCGTCTCTGACAAAAGTATGTGTTCAAAAACAAAATGTTCGTATTTGTTATCAACAAAAAGGTAGAAAGTTGAATCGAAGGAACTCAACTTTATTCCGTAGCGAAGACTTTAATCGCCTTTATGCACAAAAGGTCTTAAAGAGTACTGCCACTCACAATCCTGATCTAAGACACCGAGTTTGGAATAAACACAAACGTTAGCTAACATTGGACCCCATTCAACAACCGTTCTTAAGAATACATTTTGTTCTTAGGCCCACTTACTAAGTTTGGAAGGAGATTTTTTTATTAACCAATATTTTCTTAGCTGGGATTTGCTCATAGGTAAGAACAAAATCTACGAGTGCTCCAGAACACTCTTAGGGTGGCTTATTTGTTCTTAAGTGTGACAAATTCCCTTACTTCTATTTTCTAATCTTACATTAATATCATAGATAGATAGATAGATAGATAGATAGATAGATAGATAGATAGATAGATAGATAGATAGATAGATAGATAGATAGATAGATGGATAGATAGATAGATGGATAGATAGATAGATATATAGTCCTCGCCGCTTGACACCATGTTTACTGCATCGATTATAGTACCCCATATCTTAGCTTTAAATGTGCCCTTTAACCCCGAGTTTGCACTGCTGAGGATCACTACTTTGTTTTTCTCTACTTCCTGCAGTAGTACCTCCATTTCTGAACTAGACCAGTTTTTCTTCCGCTTCGGGGCTACCTCAGCTGTCCTCCCTTTCTTAAACTTACATTTTTGACATTATGTATTTCCCCCGTTGGGATAATACGCATTTCTCTTCTGTAATGTGCTTCTGTTTTTTCCCGTGTGTTTGATGTTCGGCTTTTCCGCCAGAATTGTGCCCTTATATGGGGGATTAAGGGTGTTTACCTATGCAAATTACGGAATTAAGGGTGTTTAAGTATGCATATTGAGAAAATAAGGTTTTGATTGATTGTTTGATTGAAACGTGTATTAGTAGATTGCACAGTACAGTACATATTCCATACAATTCCATACAATAAATGGTATTACCCAAATAAGTTTTTCAACTTGTTTAAGTCGGGGTCCACGCTATTCAATTGATGGTAGAGGCGTGTTTGTATGCAAATTATGATAGATACGCACATGCTCACCATTTGGTATTCAGCAACTTAAGAACAGAAGGTGGGAACAATTTGACCGTCTAAGAACATGTCATGAATTTGAATGGAATCCTCTTAGGAAATCAATTAGGAAGAAAGATAAGTTTGGAACTTGTTGTTGAATGGGGCCCAATGCACCAAATGCAGACCTGGGCAAAATGAGGCCCACGGGCCACATGCGGCCCATTAAGATGTTCAATCCGGGCCGTCGGATATGCTACATAATTTTTTTAGACCTTTAACATCAAAAGTGTGTTCGCCATTATGATGTGCAGTGATGTTATTAAAGGACCGTAAGTCTTTAACTATAGAAAGTATTTCAATAGTTGAAATCTGCGCTTTTGGGTGTTATAGGAGTTATTACTGTATGTCAGACCAGGAACATAGCAGAGTGAGGGGGCTTTGTTTTCAGAGTAGCCACCCCCAAACAGAAACAGATGCGGAAACAGATTTGTACATGATAATATATCATACTGTAGGTATTTATTACACTTTGCATTCATATTTTGCTGTTTGTTAATTTTTTTGTGTTTTGCTTGAGTGTAAAATATATACAACTATGGAAGAGCTGGTCTGAGAAGTAAAATATGTTCATATGTTGTTAATATTCAGTCTTTTATTGTTCATAGTTAATATTGTAAAACCCACTTTCCTTATTTCCATGTACAAACCCCGTTCCCATATGAATTGGGAAATTGTGTTACATGTAAATATAAACGGAATACAAGGATTTGCAAATCATTTTCAACCCATATTCAGTTGAACATGCTATGAAGACAACATATTTTATGTTAAAACTGAAAATATAAGTGAAAATAATCATTAACTTTAGAATTCAATGCCAACAACACATGACAAAGAAGTTGGGAAAGGTGGCAATAAATACTGATAAAGTTGAGGAATGCTCATCAAACACTTACTTGGAACATCCCACAGGTGTGCAGGCTAATTGGGAAAAGGTGGGTGCCATGATTGGGTATAAAAGCAGCTTTCATGAAATGCTAAGTAATTCACAAACAAGGATGGGGCGAGGGTCACCATTTTGTAAGCAAATCGTCAAACAGTTTTAGAACAACATTTTTCAAGGAGCTATTGCAAGGAATTTAGGGATTTTACCATCTACGGTCAGTGAAATTATCAAAAGGTTCAGAGAATCTGGAGAAATCACTGCAGGTAAGCGATGATATTACGGACTTTTAATCCCTCAGGCGGTGCTGCATCAAAAATCGACATCAGTGTGTAAAGGATATCACCACATGGGCTCAGGAACACTTCAGAAAACCACTGTAAGTAACTACAGTTGGTCGCTACATCTGTAAGTGCAAGTTAAAACTCTACTGTGCAAAGCGAAAGCCATTTATCAACGACACCTAAAAATGCCGCCGGCTTTGCTGGGCTCGAGCTCATTTAAGATGGACTGATGCAAAGTGGAAAAGTGTTCTGTGGTCTGACGAGTCCGCATTTCAAATTATATTTGTAAACTGTGGACGTGGTTGTCCTCCGGAACAAGGAGAAAAATAACCATCCAGGTTGTCATAGGCGCAAAGTTCAAAAGCCAGCATCTGTGATTGTATGGGGGTGTATTAGTGCCCAAGGCATGGGTAACTTACACATCTGTGAAGGCACCATTAATGCTGAATGGTCCATACAGGTTTAGAGCAACATATGTTGTCATCCAAGCAACGTTATCATGGACGCCCCTGCTTATTTCACCAAAACCATGCCAAGCCATGTGTTACAACAGCGTGGCTTTGTAGTAAAAAAGTGCGGGTACTTTCCTGGCCCGCCTGCAGTCCAGACATGTCTCCCATCGAAAATGTGTGGCGCATTATTGAATTGAATTGAAATATTTATTTCAAACCTGCACAGTACAACTAAACACAGTTTTTGTTTTTTTTACATGTTGGCATAGATATTTATGCAAGGCTTGAAAAGGGGTTGGATGAAGCAGCTGCTTATAATAGCCCAACCCCTCTCACTCGTTCCACATTTAACATAAACAATATAATACAAGAACAATACTTTATAAATAAAACAAGAAAAACTCCTGTACACTAACAATACTATGAGACAAGACAAGACAAAACACACACTTGCACACACACACACACACACACACACACACACACACACACACACACGCACGCACGCACGCACGCACACACACACACACACACACACACACACACACACACATACACACATACACACACACACACACACGGGCCCAAACACCTCTCTCCCATCGCTCTGTGCTGAGGGCATCACTCTCTTTCCTCCTCGAACTTCTTCAGTACTTCTTTTTTTAAACAGTGTTTTAAATTGAATCATGTTAGAACATGTTTTTAACTTGTCCCCTAAGTTGTTCCACAGAGAGACTCCACACACTGAAATGCACATTGATTTTAAAGTGGTTCTAAATTTAGGCAAATAAAATTTGTTGTTTCCTCTTAAACTGTAACTATGGTGATCATCTCTGCCATGGAATAGGTTCTGTATATTGGATGGTAGAGAGTTTTGGGATGCCCTAAACATAATTTGAGCAGTTTTAAAATTGATCACATCGTTCAGTTTAAGTAGCTTTAAGTCCATAAATAGTGGATTGGAATGATGTCTGTAGTGAACATTGGAAGCAATCCTGATGGCCTTTTTCTGCAGAGTGACTTAAGGCTGTAGATGTGATTTATAATAATTTCCCCAGACTTCAACACAATAGTTTAAATATGACATGATAAATGAATGATAAAATAACAGCAGAGCATTGGTGTTCAATAAATGACATGATCTCCTCATCATTCCAACACATTTAGCAACTTTTGTCCTCAGCTAACTTATATGAGGTTTCCATGAGATATTTTCATCTATCACCACTCCTTAGAAAGAATTTTGATGAACATATTATATTGGTGTATCATCAATAACAATCCTGATCGGTATATTACTTTTGCGATTGCTAAAGAGCATTATTTTGGTCTTCTTTAAATTCAGAGACAATTTGTTCGTATTAAACCAAGTTTTTAACTTAATCATCTCCTCAGTTACAGAAGTCAGAAGTTGCTTCACGTCGTCACTTACACATGTAATTGTTGTATCATCAGCAAAGAGGATGAACTTCATCAGCGTTGATACTTAAAATATTTCATTAATATATATTATAAATAGCGTGGGTCCCACATTATGAAGCGTGAAATACGACAACAAGACCCCGGACTGTTGAACAACGTAAGCTGTACATCAAGCAAGAATGGTAAATAATTCCACTTTCAAAGCTTCAACAAATAGTTTCCTCAGTTCCCAAACGTTTATTGAGTGTTGTTAAAAGAAAATGTGATGTAACACAGTGATGAACATCCCCTTTCCCAACTACTTTGTCACGTGTTGCAGCCATAACATTTTTAGTTAATTATTATTTGCAAAATAAAAAAAAGTTTATGAGTTTGAACATCAAATATCTTGTCTTTGTAGTGCATTCAACTGAATATGGGTTGAAAAGGATTTGCAAATCATTGTATTCCGTTTATATTTACCTCTAACACAATTTCCCAACTCATATGGAAACGGAAATTGTACATTTTGGGTGTCCCATTTAGTAAAAAACAATAAAGTTCCATTACGTTTTTTTTAGGTGTTCTGTTACTTTTTTAGAACTCTATCAGACATTGTGACTTTTGGTATTAGTGTTCCTGGAAAAAAAGGGACCCCAAAACACATACTGTACAGTAGATTTTTACAGAATATATCATTTATACACACATACCACCCCCCCACCCCCACCCTCCACACACACACCCCTCAGACATTTTTTTTCTCTCAATGTGGCCCCCGAGTCAAAATATTTGCCCTGCTCTGATGGGAGTACTCTATTGCGACCATAAAGCCTTCTAAAAAACATCCGAAAACCGCCACAATACTATATTTGTGTCCTCATGTTGAGGTTGCAAAGTCAGATTTTGACGACAGACAAATACACACTTTACAAGAAATACATCAGCAGCAAACTCTGTAGCTTGCTAGCTTGTGCATGCCAGCTTTCTGAGACTCTTATTTTGTTAGCGCAGGCAGGATGAAGCAGGGCTTTCATTTTGAAGACAGGAAATATGCTGTCGGTCTGATTGGCTGCTTGGTCTCCAATGAGCTCGCTCTGAAAAACTATGGCTAGAGAGACTTCAAAATGTAAGTAAAGTTTTATGGATTCATTTAAAACACCAAAAACCCGACATGTATAGCTGGGATGACAGTAGTGATATAACTATGTCTTGAAGTTTGAGACCTTGACTATCGTAATGTCAAGCGACCGCTGTGCTCCTCTGTATATATTTTTGTGTATAGGATTCCTCTCATTATGAGAATCGTGTCATGCCCATGGGGTTCATGTTTTGTTTTGGTCATGTTCGGTTTGTTTTTTTGTTTTTTCTTATTTCCATAGCAACTCATTAGTTTCCACCTTGTCTTCATGTCACGCCCCTGTCTTCATGTCTCACACCTGTTTGTAATCATCATAGCCATTATTATTTAAACCTGTAGTTGCCAGGTGGTCAGCCTGGCGACTTTACTTATCCCTCAACTCCATTCATGCCATGCCATGCCTAGTTTCCCTCCTGCTCATGCCACGTAAGTTTTTGATTTTTGTTATGTCACAGTTGTTGAGTTTTGTTTGTTTTTTCTAAGGTCATGCCATAGTGCTAGTTTTTGTTCTCTAGTCAAGTTTGTTCTCCGCCCTCGTGCGCGCCTTTTGTTTTGCTTCCTTTGCTTGCCTTTTGTTAGTATATAAATAAACATGTACTCACATTCACGTCTCGCTCGTGCCAATGTTCCTTTGTGTTGGAAAAACAAACTATCCCATAGTCCAAGACATGACAAATTGGAATTGAATTGATGACAATGAAGAGAACTGCTGCATTTGGAAATTCACTATAGAATGTAAACTGTGTTAAAAGATGATAACAGAGTACAGATACACATATAAATGTATGCTTGTTTTTAATAAATTAATACCACACCGTGTTCAACCTTGCCAATGTAACCACAGATGTTACTGAATTTGTTAAGCAGGTCTGAAAGCAATAAATCCTAACCTGCATAGCAAGATATGACGGACACTTGTGGTCCTCACACTATCAATGAGCTCTTCTCTTACAACTGTGATTCGTCAGTGCAGTTTTAAGCAAGTCGTAAATCAAACATGAATACACAACACATGAAGTACTGTATATAAATATGACAGTAATGATTCAGTTGTGTCATTATGTATTACTCCACCTATGTATTTTGTACAGCATTAATGCAGTGTGTATTGTACAGTATCACATTACAGTATCATTATATCATTTTGAAATCTTCATAACCACGAACATCATTAAAACCACCTGCTGCTACTAGCTTGGCATGCATATTACTCCATTTCTGCGGGTGTGTGACCAGGTATACTATAATGCCAAAAGTATTTAGCCACCTGCCTTGACTCACATATGAACTTAAAGTGCCATCCCATTCCTAACCCATAGGGTTCAATATGATGTGGGTCCACCTTTTTCAGCTTCAACTCTTCTGGGAAGACTGTGTTTATAGGAATTTTTGACCATTCTTCCAAAAGCACTTGGCTCTCAGTCTCTGTTCTAACTCATTCCAAAAGTGTTTTATGGTCTTCAGGTCAGGACTCTGTGCAGGCCAGTCAAGTTCATCCACACCAGATGAACCACACTCTTTCATTCATGTCTTTATGGACCTTGCTTTGTGCACTGGTTAACAGTCATGTTGGAAGAGGAATGGGCCCGCTCCAAACTTTTCCCACAAGGTTGGGAGCATGGCATTGTCCAAAATGTTTTGGTATCCTTGAGCATTCAAAGTTCCTCTCACTGGAACTAAAGGGCCAAGCCCAACTCCTGAAAAACAACCCAACACCATAATTCCCACCACTTCGTGGCTGAGTTGCTGTTGTTTGCAAACATTTTCTTATAATAAAGCCAACAGTTGACTTTGGAATATTTAGGAGCAAGGAAATATCAGGACTGGATTTGTTGCAAAAGTGGCATCCTATGACAGTTCCACGCTGGAAATCCCTTGAAGCGGTCCATTCTTTCAAAATTGTTTGTAGAAACAGTTTCCATACCTAAGTGTTTGATTTTATCCACCTGTGGCCGGGCCAAGTGATTAGGACACCTGAGTCTCATCATTTGGATGGGTGGCCAAATACTTTTGGCAATATAGTGCATCTATAAATGGTCAGATCAAATATTTCAATAATTACATTCATTTTTTTCAATATACATGTAGGTTGAGCACTTGAATGACACCATGGACAGAAATCCCCACTTGATGTCCCTCAAAGGAGTGACAAAAGAGGAAATAATTAATGTTATGAGAAAACGTAAATCCAAGACCGCAATTTATTGTAACGGATTTTGATATCTACACAATAAAAAAGGGTATTGAAGAGATTTCAGAACCTTTAACATTTATCAGCAACCTATTATTTCAAACAGGCACATTTCCAACAAAATGGAAAGTCATACCGATTTATAAGACTGGAGACAAACACCAGTTTACAAACTACACACCTATTTCTTTACTTCCACAATATTCTTAAATTATTGAAAAAGTGTTTAACAACAGATTGGATACGTTCGTGAATAGAAATAAAACACTCACAGACAACTAATACGGTTACAGAGCCAACATCTTAACATCAATAGTATTAATGGAAATAACGGGAAGGATCACAAACGCAATAGATAGTAAAAAATGTGCTGCTGCAGTGCCGGCAGCCTTTTGGCCATGGAGACCAGCTGCTAGGTCTCTACCACACCAGAGTCCATTTGGAGAGACTGGAGTGGATGCGGATGAAGAGACAGGGCTACGGACAGACAGGCTTCACAGTGTCTTGGCTGAATGAGCAGGTATCGGACGCCTCGGTCTCCTTGGACTCATCCTCGCTCATCCATGCATCCATTGGACACTGGCCGAGAGTTGGTTGGCGGCCGAATGTGGAGTCGGCACTCTTGGTTGCTTTGTTGGGTCTGCTCCTGTCTCTGGCCATGTTCCCCCCACCGCAGCAGATGTTGGCGTGGAACACCAACATCATTGCAATGTATATATACATATTTACCTATTTTTATTTTTTGTAGCTCTATGTAGAAGTGGCTGGTTACAGCAACCCTGCTCTTTTAATGTCTTTAATGTTGTCATGATCGGTGGTCTGGATTATGTTTTTGTTATTTTCTGTTTGTTTTGGACTCCTTTAGTTCCTGTTTGTGCACCTCCTGAGTTTAGTCACCATGGTTACTTATGATTTTCACCTGCCTCTTGGTTTCGGAACACACCTGTTTGTGATCAAGAAACCCTATTTAAGCCTGTCTTTGTTCATCACTCGTCCTGGCTTCATTGTTTGCGTCACGTTTGCATTACTTCTAATGTATTTACTTGCTCTTATGCTATCTGAACTCACTATGTTCTCTGCTGGCTGTACATATCCTACTGTAAGACCTACACTGTTTCAAAGTCCATTTCTCTGTTGATGCAATTGTTGATGACTGAAGTACTGATATCAACTAAAGCTCCTCATCCCACTCCCCGGATTGTAAATAATGTAAATAATTCAATGTATATACTATGATGATTAACCTGTGTGATGACTGTATTATGCTGATAGTATATATTTGTACCATGAATTGATTAACGTGGACCCCGACTTAAACAAGTTGAAAAACTTATTCGGGTGTTACCATTTAGTGGTCAATTGTAAGGAATATGTACTGAACTGTACAATCTACTAATAAAAGTATCAATCAATCAATCAATCAATCAATCAAAAAAACAACAACATTTATGCCAAGTAAGTTTTGTTCATTCCATGCCATAACCTATGCTAAGTCCTAGCTTCACGTGTGTTAGGCACGCTTGCCTTTTTGTTGTTTGCCTGTACTATCGTAGTCAAATGTCCTTTGTGGCTTCCCTCTTACACACACGTTTATGTGTGCTATGGCTATGAGATTTTTTCTTCTTCCTTGGCCTCAGTCTGGACCCCCTCTCTAGGGGCCCAGGCTTGGACTGAATACCCTCCTAGCGTTTACCTGTTTCTCACCTTTTTTGTTAGGGGCCCCAGAAGTTGGCAGACTCGTCAGTGATCCTATTCTGTCTCCCTGTAATGTTTGGTCCTGGTCTGTCTCCCTATAATGTTTGTCTGCTCTTGAGTGGGATTGTGCTGAAAATCGTCATTTCTCCTTGGGGATTATTAAAGTATTTCTGATACTGATTCTGATTCTGATTAACAAAATCATTTGACACAATCCTAGCATCTTAGGAAACAAATTAGAATGGTATGGAATCAGAGGATTGGTCTTGAACTGGATAAGAAGCTACTTAACCAACAGGAAGCAATGCGTGAAGATGGGGAGAACACACTTCTACATAGATAAATATATCTTGTTGCGTACTTCAGGGATCAATACTCCGACCAAAATTGAGCATCGCAAGAACAATTGTAAGTATACTAATTTATGACATATATTGAGAGTAGTTTTAAATAGTTTAGGTTAACAGGAATAGGTTACATATACAATAGGATGAATAAACAAATAGAATAAACTATGAAAGTTGTCTATCTGTGTTGGCCCTGCCTGCGATGAGGTGACGACTTGTCCAGGGTGTACTCCGCCTTCCGCCCGATTGTAGCTGAGATAGGCGCCAGCGCCCCCCCGCGACCACAAAAAGTGAATAAGCGGTAGAAAAGGGATGGATGACCCTGCAGTGCAAAAACATTGTTAAAACAATGATAGCAAACCAAACCCAATTAAAGGCCAGTTCAGCACAGTTGTCATCTACCACAAATTCCCCCCAAAGTACAAGTGTATATCCTCCCAAGCCCCAAAAACACTTCCCAAGTTCCATGCTTCAGACCAAAGCAATGATTGGACGAGATTGGTGTTAGCCCTGCCTACGGACTTTAATGGACGACTTGCAGTTTAAATAAATCCATGAACATGTGTTGGTTTATTCATCTAATTGTGTCCCATTTGACCCTCCATAGATACACTATATTGCCAAAAGTATTTGGCCACCCATCCAAATGATGAAAATCACATGCCCTAATCACTTGGCCTGGTGTATCAAATGAAGCACTTAGGCATGGAGACTGTTTCTACAAACATTTGTGAAAGAATGGGCCATTCTCAGTGATTTCCAGCGTGGAACGGTTCTAGGACGCCACCTGTGCAACACATCCAGTCCTGAAATTTCCTCGATCCTACATATTACAAAGTCAACTTTATTAAAATAAAAGTGAAACATTTGAGAACAGCAACAATTCAGCCACCAAGTGGAAGGCCACGTAAACTGACAGAGGGGTCAGCGCAAGCTGAAGCGAATAGTGCAAATACTTTCTGCACAGTCAGTTGCTACAGAGCTCCAAACTCTAATTAGCCCACGTACAGTACGCAGAGAGTTTCATGGAATAGGTTTCTATGGCCGAGCAGCTGCATCTAAGGAATCCACCTGAATATTGATATTCAAAGTCCTCATGTGTCCAGGGATATATTTCCTGAGTTTATAAAGATAATATACATTTAAGAAAATGACGTGATGTCAACAAATATCGGGGACTGTTACTTTATAGTCGCGGTGCTATACTAGTACCGGTATATTGTACAACCCTAATGCTGCTATATTGACATACTGAGCTGCTGCTGCTGCTACACTGCCTCTGAGTTGGTGAAAGTTAATTCTAGATTATAAATCATGCCTCTCACTTGTACAGTAAAAGATTGTGGCCGTAAATGAAGAAGTTGGTTGGCTTTGACATTCAAGTTAAACCCAGAGAAGGCGAGAAAGACACGAAAAGATGCTCGTTCGTGGCAAATGTTTGAAGTGAAAATGGTGACGCAGATTTGAAATTATGCTTAAAATAAGCATAAGACAAATATATTAAATATTATTATGAATGTACCTGTTACTACATTACACACACTTACAGGGTGTGTGTAAAACGTTGATGCAAGTTTATGGTTGTTTTTTCAAGCGCTTTATAATTGGAATAGAGCGACTCCCATTGGGCCCCATTCAGCAACCGTTCTTCAAGGGGAACATTATCACCAGACCTATGTAAGCGTCAATATATACCTTGATGTTGCAGATAAAAGACCATATATTTTTTTAACCGATTTCCGAACTCTAAATGGGTGAATTTTGGTGAATTAAACGCCTTTCAATTTATCGCTCTCGGAGCGATGACGTCAGAACGCGACGTCACCTAGGTAGTCAACGCCATTTTCTCCACTACATTACAGGCAGCAAGTCAAATCAGCTCTGTTATTTTCCGTTTTTTCGACTGTTTTCCGGTACCTTGGACACATTATGCCTCGTCGGAAGGTGTAACAACACGATCAGGGACGGATTCAAGTTGATTTACGTAGAATGTGCATCGATTAGCACGGCATGCTAATCGATGCTAACATGCTATTTAGGCTAGCTGTATGTACATATTTCAGCATTATGCCTCATTTGTAGCGATATTTACCTCCAGCTTTTTTCTCCACCCAAATTTAATACCAAACAAACACTTACCAATCGACTGATTTAAGTTGCTCCAGTGTCAAGAGATGCGAAAGTCCCTCGTTTGGTTTTTACCATGCTACGACAGAGATGGCAAAGAGATGGCAAGAATGTCTGGATATCCTGCAACACTCAAAGCAGATGCATTCCAAACAATAAAGTCATCAAACTCACAAAGGTGAGTTTTGTTGATGGTGTTGACTTATGTGCTAATCAGACATATTTGGTCGCGGCATGACTGCCACCTAATCGATGCTAACATGCTATTTAGGCTAGCTGTATGCACATTTGAAACTATATTTACATCCAGCGTTTCCTTCCACCCACATTTAATGCGAAACAAACACTTACCAATCTACAGATTTAAGTTGCTCCAGTGTCAATGCAAAAGTACTGATCGTTTGGTCTGCACATTTTACCGGCAATGCTAAGGCAGACATGCATGGCCGAATAGCGTCAATAGCTATTCCCTCAATAGCTTCAGTTTCTTCTTCAATTTCGTTTTCGCTATCTGCCTCCATACTCCAACCATCCGTTTCAATACATGCGTAATCTGTTGAATCACTTAAGCCGCTGAAATCTGAGTCTGAATCCGAGCTAATGTCGCTATATATTGCTGTGCTGTCCACCATTTGTTTGTATTGGCATCGCTATGTGACGTCACGGGAAAATGGACAATGGCTTCGCAAATAGCGAAAATCAAGCACTTTTATGCTTTTTTTAAGGGATATTCCGGGACGGGTAACATTTTGAAAAAAACTTTGAAAAATAAAATAAGCCACTGGGAAGTGATTTTTATTGGTTTTAACCCTTCTGAAATTGTGATAATGTTCCCCTTTAAGAATACATTTCTCTTCTGTAATCTGTTTGTGTTTTCTTCGTGTGCTTGATGTTTGGCTTTTCCGTCGAAATTGTGCCCTTATATGAGGAATTAAGGGTGTTTACATATGCAAGGGTGTGTTTATATGCATTTATGATGGACACGCACGCGCCAACCGTTTGGTATTCAGCAATGCATTCCAACGAAGGTGGGAACAATTTGGCCGTTTAAGAACACGTCATGAATTTGAATGGACTCCTTTTTGGAAATCAGTTAGAAAGAAAGATAAGCGTTAGGAACACATTGCTGAATGGGGCCCATTGACTCTATTGTTAGCTGACTTTTACTAATGTTTATTTACGAATTAGAATGCATTATTGAATGAATTCTTGCCTCACATGGGATTGTGAATGATTCCAAGAAAAGTGCACTCGTTTTAAATTAATCCATTCACACAAGCGGTTTGCCGGTTTGTCTCAGTCCTCAACCAACGTGTGACGTTGAATCCTTCGCATTGTTAAATATGTTGGGTGCATTTAGTGCCATTTTAGGAAAGCACTGGGTGGTCCGAGCAGCGAGAAGACGGCTTCCCTCGCACATATGGCGCTCGCTTGGTTGGCCTTCTTTGTTTTGATTGTTGGGGTTTCAGGTTGTAGGTAATAAAGTCCCACTGAGCTCTGTGCTTATTTGACTACAGTGAGAATACTATTTCTGTGTTCCTTGTCTGGCCTCTTTTTTTTTTTTTTTCTAACAGCTCCCCAGTTTTTACTCATCTTGATCCTGTTTTTTCATCTTGATCAGAATGAGGAGGAAGTCCCCAGCACACATCAGTCTCCTCTCCTCAAAAGGAAACACAAATCAAGCCCACTTCACTTGGGTTGCACCCAATCACTCAATGGATAAGGACATGCGATACTCTTGGTCACCCGATGGAGACAAACGCTCGCTTTGGATCCACTTGAAGACATTATCCCCTCACACTGCGGCGCAACATGTCTCGCATAAATGAAGGACAGCTCCCGGGTCCTTCCAAACCGCATGGTTGTGGGCACCAGAAGGCATCGGATGGAAAGCTCTGAAAGATCCTCTATTAATGCTAAAAGAAGCTTGGACCACAGAGCTGAAATAAAGACTTAAACAAATGGAGCAGGTTTTTAATGAAAGACAGCTGAGGAGTAAACATTGAAGCTAAAAGTCAAGCGTTTAGACCAGGGATGTGCAGAATATAACAATTTGAAAATCCTTTTTAACTTATATTCAATTGAATAGACTGCAAAGACAAGATATTTCACTAAGAAACATATTTTTTGGGTTGCAAATAATCATGAACTGCAGTGTGTTACATGGCCTTTCCCTCAGTGTAGGTTTGGGAACAAGAGAGACACATTTTTGAAGTGGAATTGTTTCCCATTCTTGCTTGTTGTACAGCTTAAGTTGTTTTGACGCTTCGTTATGCGCCACACATTTTCACAGGCAGGCCGGTCTAGTACCCGTACTCTTTTACTATGAAGCCACGCTGTTGTAACACGTGGTCTTGGCATTGTCTTGCTGAAATAAGCAGGGTCATCCATGACAAAAACATTGCTTGGATGGGAACATATGTTGCTCCAAAAGCTGTATGTACCTTTCAGCATTAATCCTGCCTTCACTGATGTGTAACTTACCCATGCCCTGGGCACTAATATACCCCCACACCATCACACATACTGGCTTTTACACTTTTAACCGAGAACAGTCCGGATGGTTCTTTTCGTCTTTAGTCTGGAGGACATGACGTCCACAGTTTCCAAAAACATCTTGAAATGTGGACCCGTCAGACCACAGAACACTTTTGTATCAATTCATCTTAGATGAGCTTCGGCCCAGCAAAACCAGTGGCATTTCTGGGTGTTGTTGATAAATGGCTTTGGCTTTGCATAGTGGAGTTTTAACTTGCACTTACAGATGTAGCGACCAACTGTAGTTACTGATTGTGGTTTTCTGAAGTGTTTCCCATGAGGTGATATTCTTTACACACTGATGTTGCTTTTTGATGCAGTACCGCCTGAGGGATCCAAGGTCACAGCCTTGCTGCTTACATGCAGTGATTTCTCGAGATTTTCTGAACCTTTTGATCATATTACGGAGCGTAGATGGTGAAATCCCTAAATTCCTTTGCAATAGCTGGTTGAGAAATGTTGTTCAAAAGTTTGCTCAGGCATTTGTTGACAAAGTTGTGACCCTCGCCCCATCCTTGTTTATGAATGACTGAGCATTTCTTGGAAGCTGCTTTTATACCCAAGCATGGCACCCACCTGTTCCTAATTAGCCTGTTCACCTGTGGTATGTTCCAAATAAGTCTTTTGATGAGCATTCCTCAACTTTCTCACTTTTTTTTGCCACTTGTGCCAGCTTTTTTGAAAAATGTTGCAGGCATCAAATATCAAATGAGCTAATATTTGAAAAAAAAAAAGGAGTAAGGTTTTCAGTGTTGACATGAAATATCTTGTCTTTGCAGTCTATTCAATTGAATATAAGTTGAAAATAATTTGCAAATCATTGTATTCTGTTTCCATCCATCCATCCATTTCTACCGCTTATCCCCTTTGGGGTCGCGGGGAAGGGGAGGGGGGAGGGGGGGTGCTGTTGCCTATTTCAGCTAGAATTCTGTTTTCATTTACCATTTACACTATTACAAAAAAATAACAAACAGGTGTAATGTAACGAGAATTTCCGTTAGGTATTACATTGCATTTTGGTAAAGTAATGAGTAGCTATAATTAAATACTTTTAAAAGTAATTTCCGGAACACTGTAATTAACACAAAGCTGCCATGCATGCAGTTTTTTAGATACGGTCAGGGGTAAAAAAATAACAATGAATCAAAATCAGTGTTATTATTCAAGGCTCCAATTGTTTGAAATTAAATATTCCACTTTAATGGGGAAATATTGCATATGTGTTTGCCATGTAAATAAAGCAAGATTTTCTTTGACAAAGCGGGTATAAATACTAAAAAACATTAAAATTATAAAACATTATAATCAATGGACAAATCTCAAGTTGATCTAGAGCAGGGGTCACCAACCTTTTTGAAACCAAAAGCTACTTCTTGGGTATTGATTAATGCGAAGGGCTACCAGTTTAATACACACTTAAATAAATTGCCAGAAATATCCCATTTGCTCAATTGACCTTTAATAAATATATATATATATATATATAAATATATATATATATATATATATATATATATATATATATATATATATATATATATATATATATATATATATATATATATATATATATATATATATATATATATATATATATATATATAAATGGGTATTTCTATCTGTCATTCCGTCATACATTTTTTTTTCATTTACGGAAGGTTTTTTGTAGAGAACAAATGATGAAAAAAACACTTAATTGAACGGTTTAAAAGAGGAGGAAACACGAAAAAAATTAAACTTATAGTTTGAAACATAGTTTATCTTCAATTTCGACACATTTAAAATTCAGAATTCTACCGAAAAAAATGGAAAAAACTAGCTAATTCGAATCTTTTTGAAAAAATAAAAAAAAATAATTTATGGAACATCATTAGTAATTTTTCCTGATTAAGATGACATGTTTTAAATAGGTTAAAATCCAATCTGCAATTTGTTAGAATATAAAACAAATTGGACCAAGCTATATTTTAAACAAAGACAAATCATTATTTCTTCTAGATTTCCCAAAACAAAAATGTTTAAAGAAATTCAAAAGACTTTGAAATAAGATTTAAATTTGATTCTACAGATTATCTGGATTGGCCAGAATCATTTTTTTTTTATTTTAATCATAATAAGTTTTAAGAAATATTTCACAAATATTTTTCGTCGAAAAACCAGAAGCTAAAATAAAGAATTAAATTAAAATGTATTTATTATTCTTTACAATACAAAAACAAAAACACTTGAACATTGATTTAAATTGTCAGGAAAGAAAAGGAAGGAATTTAAAAGGTAAAAAGGTATATGTGTTTAAAAATCCCAAAATTATTTTTAAGGTTGTATTTTTTCTCTAAAATTGTCTTTCTGAAAGTTATAAGAGGCAAAGTAAAAAAAATAAATTAATTTATTCAAACAAGTGAAGAACAAGTCTTTAAAATATTTTCTTGGATATTAAAATTCTATTTGAGTTTTGTCTCTCTTAGAATTAAAAATGTCGAGCATAGCGAGACCAGCTTGCTAGTAAATAAATAACATTTAAAAAAAGAGGCAGCTCACTGGTAAGTGCTGCTATTTGAGCTATTTTTAGAACAGGCCAGCGGGCTACTCATCTGGTCCTTACGGGCTACCTGGAGCCCGCGGGCATCGCGTTGGTGACCCCTGATCTAGAACATTAAGCAATGAAAGTAAATATAATATACAGATATATGACTTATTTTAAAATGTTTTTTGAGTGGGGCTTTTTTGGATACCCGAGACCGCTAGTGTGATTTTCATTTTTAAACTGTAGACGAAAGTGTTTATCTATTTACTTCACATCAAATATTCCACTTTTAAATCTTTGTTTGGGAAGGGTGACAATATTAAATATTTTGTTTTTTGAAAAAAAAAACAAAAAAAAACATTTGACAAAAAAAAAAAAAATATATATATATATATATATATATATATATATATACCTACTTACATATATATATATATATATATATATATATATATATTATATATATATATACTGTATATATGTATATAAATTATTTATATATATATATATAAATACACATATATACATACATACACATATATACATACACACATATATACATATATATATACACACATATATATATGTGTGTATGTGTATATATATATACATACATACATACATACAAACATATATATATATATATATATATATATATATATGTTTGTATGTATGTATGTATGTATATATATATACACATACACACATATATATATGTGTGTATATATATATGTATATATATGTGTGTATGTATATATGTGTATGTATGTATATATGTGTATTTATATATATATATAAATCATTTATATACATATATACAGTATATATATATATAATATATATATATATATATATATATATATATATATATATATATATATATATATATATATATATATATACATGCATATATACATACACAAACACATACATACATATATATACATATACACGCACATATATATACATGCATATATACATACACAAACACATACATACATATATATACATATACACACACACATATATATGTGTGTGTGTATATGAATATATATGTGAGCTTATATGTATATGTTTGTATACATAAATATATATATATATATATGTGTGTGTGTATATGAATATATATGTATGTATGTATGTAAGTATGTATATGTTTAGACACCCATACATTCGTAGGTATATATATATATATATATATATATATATATATATATATATATATATATATATATATATATATATATATATATGAAAAATCTGAAAATTGAAATTAAAAATATTAAAATTGCCACAGCATGCTTCAATTTTTTGGTGGAAAAGTTCGAACACCCTTAATGTAGAGCAAATGTAACAAATAATGTTTGGGTCGACCAGGAAGGGAGTTCTTCCGCTCAACTAAGAAACGGAAGTTGGCATTCCAGTTAAAGGCGACCGCTGCCGGTGGCACGCTCCACACATGGAAAGCATCAGGCCACGTATGGCTTAGACTTACTCATTTGAAATAAAGTAACCCCCAAAAAAGGAAAACCTCAAATTTCTCCCTCAAAACAAAAAACAAAAAACCCTCCCCTACTTTTGGCAGAGCTCCACCAAGAATTAATGAGCTCCCACCCAAACCTCAGCAGCAGCTGCTGTCAGGGTCTGGGGGCTCATGACTAAATATATAAAAAGGGGTGTCAGCCATGTGGGGTGCAGCTCACTGCTGTTTGACATGACCGTGTTGGAGTAAAGTCAGCCAACACAGTATTAGGCACACCTACACAATCTAGCTCTCGGTTAGTTAACCCCAAAACTGTATTGTTAGAGGAAAATCCCCCCCCTTAAGCAGAATGGAGCGCCTTTGAAATCACTCGCTTTGGCCTTGGCTCTGCCATTAGCAGTGGAGATGGTAAGCAGCACCAAGTTCCTGGGGGTGCAGGTAACTGACAATATGACCTGGTCCCAACACACCAGAGCTCTTGTAAAAAGAGCTCCACTTTTTGCGTGGGATGAAAAGAGCACAGCTCCCTCCCCTCAATTCTCAGCACATTCTACAGAGGCACTATCCAGAGCCTACTGACCAACTGCATCTCTGTTTGGACTGGAGCCTGCGTTGCCTTAGACTGGAGCCTGCTGTGCTTTAGACTGGAAGTCTCTGCAGAAAGTGGTGAGGACGGCGGAAAAGATCATCACGGGTCTTCTTCCTCCTATCCAGGAAATCGCAAAAAGCCGCTGCCTGACCGGGGCTCAGAAAATCTGCAGAGTCTCCTCCCACCCCCACCAAGGACTGTTTTCACTGCTGGACTCTAGAAAAAGGTTCCGCAGCCTCCGTAGCAGAAGCTCCAGGTTCTGTAAAACTTCTCCCCTCAGGCCATAAGATTCTTGAACGCATAATAATAATCCCTCAATCCCGCCCCCAAAAAACGGAATAACTGGCTGCAATATAAAGACAATATAACATACATCCATGAACGTGGATGCATATGCAAAAACTTCAATATATTTATCTGTACAGTAATCTATTTATTTATATCTGCACCTTGTTCCTCTTTTATCTTGCACTACAATCAACTAATGCAACAACATTTCGTTCTTATATGTACTGTAAAGTTCAAATTTGAATGACAATAAAAGGAAGTCTAAGTCTTTAAGTGTAATATTGTCAAACTAAAAATATGGTTTTAGTTGACTTGTGCATTTCAATGTGAAGACTGGTGGCATGGTGCCTACACCACCACCTTTGTTTTGTTTAAACAAGCCAGTTAGGGTTGAAGTGTATAGAGGATTGTTGATGTGGAATATTTTTGACATGTCAAAATATTATACACAAATGGCACAGGGGGAGTTTTCTTCGAGGTAGATGCTATAAAACGTGAATGACTAATTCATACATTGCTCCGTGATTTTATTTGACAAACCAAGAGGTATTGAAGTAGACTTATCATTGCCAACCTAAGCAATTGTACACATGACGCCTGCTGGGGGTCGTTAGGTGGCAGCAATTCTCCTTGATCACAGACCACGTCACGACTGACATTTGTTTGACGGAACATCAGAATTTGTTTGTCCAAAGTCAACCTTTTTGCAATAATTTAAAAGACATAGTAGGACATTTAGGGCACATTTTCAGAGAGGAATTATAGTTCCTATTTTAACCAAACAGTGGCAATTCACCGTACATGGGACTCAAAACCGGTACTCAAAGGTCCTAATTTCAGGTTCTATTGTGTATGTTAATGTGTTGAGAAATCTATTATTTAACAATATTTTTTTTCATTTTGCAACAATGAGTTTATTATGATAGCCATGAATCAGAATCATAAGTAGTATCAGAATCAGAATACTTTTTTATTGCCATTGTTTGAGAACGGGTTCACAAACTAGGAACTTTACTTGGTGCAGTGGTGCAACATAAAACAAACAACACATAATGTTGTTTAGCTCAGGGGTGTCACAAGCTTTTAAGGACAGGGGGGGCTTAGCCCCCAGGAGATGCACAGGATGCGAGCGAATGTAGTGCACAAGCACAAAACTTCACAAACGGCTTCACGGTGGGTTAGTGCGTCTGCCTCACAATACGAAGGTCCTGCAGTCAATCCCAGGCCCGGGATCTTTCTGTGTGGAGTTTGCATGTTCACCCCGTGAATGCGTAGGTTCCCTCCGGGTACTCCGGCTTCCTCTTATTTCCAAAGACATGCACCTGGGGATAGGTTGATTGGCAACACTAAATTGGCCCTAGTGTGTGAATGTTGTCTGTCTAGCTGTGTTGGCCCTGCGATAAGGTGGCGACTTGTCCAGGGTGTACGCCGCCTTCCGCCCGATTGTAGCTGAGATAGGCGCCAGCACCCCCCGCGACCCCAAAAGGGAATAAGCGGTAGAAATGGATGGATGGATATGTATATATATATATATATATATATATATATATATATATATAAACAAATGGCTTATCGATAAGCCATTTTTTATTTATTACAACGCCAAAATAGGCCTACCAACGCCAATGGTTGTAATTCTGTAGCACTTTGAGATTTGGAAACAAATATAAAGCAGATTATAATCTATTATTTATATATATATATATATATATATATATATATATATATATATATACACACATATATATACATACATACATACATAGCTCCTTACGTAGCATCACCAGAATGATTGACAATTAGGAGGACCAATAGTCAACATGATCCACCCAGAAATAAATACAACAAATGACTTATCAATAAGCCATTTAAAAAAACATGTTTAAATATGTATTTATATGTATCATACAGTTGTGATCAAAATCATACAACCCCCCACACAATTTTGGTGTTTTAGCAAGTTGGACATTTATTTCATTATTTTGTTTATAGTCATATCAAATAAAGATGTGTCAAATAGACAAATGCAACTTAAATTGTAACACTGTATTATACAAAATACCAAAAAATGACTTCTTAATATCTCATTGACAAAATTATTCAACCCCTTGAAGATCATAACTCTTAAGAACAGAATTTGCATAATGTCTTTTCAGTCGGGTGTTGAACACACCTGTAGATGTGATTAGAACCATAACGAGCAACAATTAAACTGATAGAAAAAGACTGTGACGCTCAGCTTCTTGTAGATGGTCAATGGTGTATTTTCAACATGGTGAAGTCCAGGGAGTTGTCAAAGAAGTCAAGAGAGGAGGTAATTTATCTTCATAAGAAAGGATATGGATATAAGAAAATAGCAAAGACATTACACATTCCAAGAGAAACAGTTGGGAGCATAATTCGCAAATTTACAGCTAAAGGCACAGTGGAAACACAACCTGGGCGTGGTAGAAAGATTATGCTGTGTGCGTACAGTGGTGAAAAAACCCCGGGTAACAGCTGAGGAACTACAACAGGACATTGCAGAGGGGGGAACGCAGGTTTCGTCCCAGACAAGGTGTGCACTACGAGATGAAGGCCTCCATGCCAGAACTCCCAGGCGCACCCCACTTTTAACTACCAGGCACAAGAAAAATAGACTCCAGCAGGCCAAAAATCATCTGGACAAACCCCAAAGGTTTTGGGAAACTGTTCTATGGAGTGATGAGACAAAACTGGAACTCTTTGGGCCTATGAATCAACCTTATGTCTGGAGGAGAAAAAATGAAGCTTACAAAGAGAAGAACACCTTTCCTACTGTTAAGCATGGTGGGAGGTCAATCATGCTCTGGGGCTGTTTCTCTGCCTCAGGTACCGGGAATCTCCAGCGCGTTCAAGGCATTATTTGGGCCCAGATCACACCTCAATCCAACCCAGCATAAGTTTAACTCTTTCTTGATTACAAGTTATAAAATACACAAACCATCTGGCTCTTCTTGATTCTGGGGTGCATCAATGCTGATGTCCAGACCTCCAAGGGCAGGTTCAGTCTGACATGGATTTGTCTGCAATGGACCTCTCTGGACTGGATCCCCTGTTGCCTAGAAATAAAATATAAAAGACAAACACAAAACAACAAACAGACAGTAACGGCAGTCAGAATAAATCTAATGACAGTAGACTTGAGAATGCATTGTAATATGTAATTTGTGTTGAGTAAATGATTTTGTGTTGGGGGATTTACCTTGTTATGCAGGGATGTAGCTTCTGCTGTTATGCTTGTTGCACACTCCTGCTCGTTGGCACGGGGTTTTAACTCACCGTACTCTTGGCCGTGTTTCCTCTTTGCATGCTGGTCGAGATTTGTAGTGCTGCCAGTGTACGTCAACGATGCTCGACACAATTTACAAATAGTATGGCTTCTGTCGAGCTTCCCTTCCTTCTTATAAAACCCAACAACTTTCCACACTTTGGATTTCTGTCTCCCCGATGCGTTGAAAATCTTTCTCGGTCCATTATCACCTTCGGTCAGACTGACGCTTTTGTTCTCCTCCTCCTTCATTTTCTGTGTTGTCCCTTGTTTATCACTCGTGCTAATGCCAGCTCGGCATCTACCGCGTTTGGCGAGAAACTTCAGATCTCGCATTATTTTAGAGACGCTGGCGCATATTGTAATCTAGCCAACCCATGCAAAGTCTTGTGATAACCAATCCATGACTCTATAACCGATTCAGCTGGGAATTCATGAATTATTCGCATTGATTGAGGAGTCTGCTACCGATGCAGCCTAATCGCTCACTTGTTGAATCGAATACTCGGTCGCATCGGTTTATCATTCACCGTATACACGGTATACAATACATAATATTATTGACTTTGATGTAATATTATTTTCTGAGCAATGACAGTTTGAAAGAAAAAAAACAGTTTGCATGGCAGTTTTGTAATTAGAGTCAACATTGCAACTTTTACTTGCCACAATTCACGTGTTTGCTTTTTTATCACACTTTTGTATGGATTTCTTCTTTTTTGTTTTGCAATGTTTTTAGAATATGCCGCAGGTAATTAAAAAAATTGTACCGCAAACGGCCCCCAGGCTGCACTTTGGACACCCCTACTTTAAGCATTCTTTGTTAAAACCATACTCATTTATTTTTCTTTAAGAGCTTTGAGATTAGAAGCTTTTTTTTTTTCCATCCACGTAAAACTAATGTAAAATAAATCCGCGTATATCACCCCAAAACTGGTGGAAACACACCGAGGGTGGTTTGGGTCTACTTGTGGTTCTTAATAGAATGTGTCTCCTCATTTACATGATGTGAGTAGGAAAAGTCTTTTAAGGGTTCACCACCGTGTCTGCTGACTGAATATGTTCTGTCCACTGGTGACGGCATTACTCCAAAACCACCATCTTGCCCCCGAGCAGACTCGCTGTCCAGGTGGTTTTATCTAAAGCATGTTGTCGCTCTGCATGTTGGAGTCCATGCAGGCAAAAGTGAGGGAGATGTGAAGCCACAATCAGCAGCATCAATGCACTACAAGTAACCACTGTGGCTCGCTGGGTACTCCTTCCTGTGTAGCCCCCCTCCAGTCCGTCCACACATACACATACACACATACACACATACACACACACACACACACACACACACACACACACACACAGAGTCATGTATTTATTACCTTCTTAAGACCTGAGAAAAATGCCTCCCCCTATAGGACCAGCCTTTCTAGATATATAAAGATGTGTATTTACAACATTAATAATATATACATACTATGCACATTCAAACAAGCTTGTTGTGAAAAATGAAAAATAAAGTCACAATTTCACAAGAAAAACTTAGAATGTTGGCAGCATTATAATAAAAGTCGTCATTTCACTCAACGCAGGTCAAAAACTGAACATTTTCGCAGTATAAAAGTTGGAATCCAACTCAATAACAGTGGCAATTTTACAAGTAAAGCTTAACCTTTTGGCAATTTTATAACAAGAGTCATCATTTTACTCCCAAAAATTTGCTGTTTTACAAGAACAACAAAAATTGGCAATATTGTGATAAAGGTCAGAACTAAATAGGACAAATGCCATCGTTTTGCGTTAAAAAGTAATAACTTTACATAAAAAAAATAATTTTTACGGGAAGAAATTTTGCAACGTTACAGAAACAGAAAGAATATGAGAAATTGTTCTCAATCTTATAAGAAAAAAGTTGACACATTGTGAGAAAATGACTGCTTTTTGTTATTGTATTATTTTTTAAATATTTTTATTTGTTATTTTCTTCAATTTATTACAGTCTGCCGCCTCATTCATTTTTATTAAATTTGCCCAGAGGGGGCGCATTTCAATTTCTTACACACACTTGTTAGTACATATGTTGACCAGAAGGGGAGCACTTTTAAAAGCGACACATGGTCAATTAGAAAAATCCTTCCTTTTTGGGACCACCCTCGTTTTGATAGATGTCACCAGCAGGGGTGCAAATGAGACATTGTCTATTAGATGCAATGTTATTGGGACCATGATTTACATCATCACTTGTTCAGACCTCCTCATATGGAAGATACTTTTCCTTCATAAATGTCTCAAGAAGGGTGGAAACACAAGAACACACACACACACACACACACACACACACACACTCTTGTATTTGTTACCTTCTGGGGACCTCCGGAAAACACATTTTTGTATTTTTTACCTTCTTGTACACCTTAAGAAAATGCGTACCTTTTTAGGACTACCCTTTCAGGATATATAAAGATGAGTATTTACAAAATTAGTAATATATACATACTTTACAAATATAAGAAAGCTTGTTGTGAAAAATGTGTTGAAATTTCAAAAGAAAAAAGGTCACAATTTCATAAGAAAAACTTAGAATGTTGACAGTATTATAATACAAGTCATCATTTTACTCAACACAAGTCAAAATATTTCTAGTAAAACTGAAAATTTGTGCATTACTATGATATAAGTTGGAATGTTACTCAATAAGTCGGAATTTTACTAGAAAAGCTTAACATTTTGGCAATTTTATTAAAAGAGTCGTAATTTTACTCGACAAAAGTCACAATTTTATAAAAAAACTAACTTTTTGCCATTTTTGTAATAATAATAAATGGCAAAATTATGACAAAAGTAATTTTACTCCAGAAATTTCGCTATTTTACAAGAACCACAAATAAATTGGCAATATTGGGATACATCAATTTTTCTACCGCTTATTCCCTTTGGGGTGGCGGGGGGCGCTGGTGCCTATCTCAGCTACAATTGGGCGGAAGGTGGCGTACACCCTGGACAAGTCGCCACTTCATCGCAGGGCCAACACAGATAGACAGACAACATTCACACTCACATTCACACACTAGGGACCATTTAGTGTTGCTAATCAACCTATCCCCAGGTGCATGTCTTTGGAAGTGGGAGGAAGCCGGAATACCCGGAGGGAACCCACGCATTCACGGGGAGAACATGCAAACTCCACACAGAAAGACACACACACACACACATGCACGCGCACACACATGCACGCGCACACACACACACAGTCTTGTATTTATTAGCTTCTTGAGACCTGAGAAAAACACAACCTCTTTAGCACCAGCCTGTCTAGATATATAAAGAAGTGTATTTACAACATTAATAATATGTACATACTATGCAAATATAAAAAAGCTTTTTGTAAAGAATGAGTTGGGATTTCACAAGAAAAACTTCAAATTTTGGCAGTATTATAATAAGAGTCGTCATTTTACTCAACCTAAGTCAAACATTTACAAGAAAAACTGAACATTTGTGCAATATTATGATAAAAGTTGGAATTTTACATCACAGTTGCCATTTTACAAGAAAAGCTTAACGTTTTGGCACTTTTATGACAAGAGTTGTAATTTTACTTGACAAAAGTCCTAATTTTATAAGACAACTTTTAAAATGTTGGCAATATTATAATAATTGGAATTTTACTTGGCAAAATTATGACAAAAGTCAAAAATTTCACTTATTTCACAAGAACAACAAAAAAAGTTGGCAGTATTGTGATATAAGTCAGAATTGTATATGTCAAATGTCCCCATTTTGCATTAAAAAGTAAATTTACATAAAAAGGTAATAATTTTCTGAGAAAATATTGCAATATTACAAAAACAGAAAGAATATGAGAAATTGTTCCCCATTTTATGAAAAAAAAAGTCGTCACATTGTGAGAAAAAGACTGCTTTTAGTTTTTTAATAATTTCTAAGAAATGTTTTTCTTTTTTTTTCAAGTTATTACAGTATGTCTCTATGGACATATTTTTTTAAATTAGTTTCATAAAATTTGGCCAATGTGGGCGCATTTCAATTTTTTTACACACACTTGTTATTTCATATGTTAACCAGAGGGGGCGCACTTTTAAAAGTGGCACACAGTTCATTTAAAAAATCCCTCCTTTTTGGACCACCCCCATTTTGATAGATGTCACCTGCAGGGGTGCAAATGAGACATTGTCTATTAGATGCAATGTTATTGGGACCATGATTTATGTCATCCCTTGTTCACACCTCCTCATATGGAAGATACTTTTCCTTCATAAATGTCTCAAGAAGGCTGGAAATACAAGAACACACAAACACACGCACACACACACACACACACACACACACACACACACATTTCTCTCTCGCTTTCATTTTCCGTTGACAAGCTCTCTCAATCTTTGACCACACGGCCTGGAAAAATAGCAGCGAGTCATTCTGCAAGGCAAGTCTATCCCTGACCCTGATTCCCTCTCACCACATTTCCATCAGCAGCGAAGTAAAACACATCTAATCATTTCACTTTTTTCCCCCTCTGTCGCCGTATTATAAACATTGTTAATTTTCTGAGGCTTGAGGAGAATGCATTAATGGTTAGATCTTCCATTGATCCACTTTATTGGCTAGCCTGATCAGCAAACGGTGCTTTTAAACTAGCGTGTATTGCATGTGCCGCCGACGTGGAAAAAAACAATAGTGTGCCAAACCTCTCACGAAGAGGAGGCTGCTGGATGACTTGGTTTGAGGTGCATGCCTCTACAGCCTGCAACATACTTGCCAACCCATCCATCCATCCATCTTCTTCCGCTTATCCGAGGTCGGGTCGCGGGGGCAGCAACCTAAGCAGGGAAGCCCAGACTTCCCTCTCCCCAGCCACTTCGTCTAGCTCTTCCCGGGGGATCCCGAGGCGTTCCCAGGCCAGCCGGGAGACATAGTCTTCCCAACGTGTCCTGGGTCTTCCCCGTGGCCTCCTACCGGTTGGACGTGCCCTAAACACCTCCCTAGGGAGGCGTTCGGGTGGCATCCTGACCAGATGCCCGAACCACCTCATCTGGCTCCTCTCGATGTGGAGGAGCAGCGGCTTTACTTTGAGTTCCTCCCGGATGACAGAGCTTCTCACCCTATCTCTAAGGGAGAGCCCCGCCACACGGCGGAGGAAACTCATTTCGGCCGCTTGTACCTGCGATCTTATCCTTTCGGTCATGACCCAAAGCTCATGACCATAGGTGAGGATGGGAACGTAGATTGACCGGTAAATTGAGAGCTTTGCCTTCCGGCTCAGCTCCTTCTTCACCACAACAGATTGGTACAACGTCCGCATTACTGAAGACGCCGCACCGATCCGCCTGTCGATCTCACGATCCACTCTTCCCCCACTCGTGAACAAGACTCCTAGGTACTTGAACTCCTCCACTTGGGGCAGGGTCTCCTCCCCAACCCGGAGATGGCACTCCACCCTTTTCCGGGAGAGAAACATGGACTCGGATTTGGAGGTGCTTATTCTCATTCCGGCCGCTTCACACTCGGCTGCGAACCGATCCAGTGAGAGCTGAAGATCCCGGCCAGTGAGGGCCAACAGGACCACATCGTCTGCAAAAAGCAGAGACCTAATCCCGCGGCCACCAAACCGGAACCCCTCAATGCCTTGACTGCGCCTAGAAATTCTGTCCATAAAAGTTATGAAAAGAATCCGTGACAAAGGGCAACCTTGGCGGAGTCCAACCCTCACTGGAAACGTGTCCGACTTACTGCCAGCAATGCGGACCAAGCTGATCGTACAGGGATCGGACTGCCATAATAAGACAGTCCAATACCCCATACTCTCTGAGCACCCCCCACAGGACTTCCCGAGGGACACGGCCGAATGCCTTCTCCAAGTCCACAAAGCACATGTAGACTGGTTGGGCAAACTCCCATGCACCCTCAAGAACCCTGCCGAGAGTATCGAGCTGGTCCACATTTCCACGACCAGGACGAAAACCACACTGTTCCTCCTGAATCCGAGGTTCGACTATCCGGCGTAGCCTCCTCTCCAGTACACCTGAATAAACCTTACCGGGAAGGCTGAGGAGTGTGATCCCACGATAGTTGGAACACACCCTCCGGTCCCCATTCTTAAAGAGAGGGACCACCACCCCGGTCTGCCTATCCAGAGGTACCGCCCCCGATGTCCACGCGATGCTACAGAGTCTTGTCAACCAAGACAGCCCCACAGCATCCAGAGCCTTAAGAAACTCCGGGCGGGTCTCATCCACCCCTGGGGCCTTGCCACCGAGGAGTTTTTTAACTACCTCAGCAACCTCAGCCCCAGAAATAGGAGAGTCCACCACAGATTCCCGAGGCACTGCTTCCTCATAGGAAGACGTGTTGGTGGGATTGAGGAGGTCTTCAAAGTATTGCTTCCACCTATCCACAACATCCGCAGTTGAGGTCAGCAGAACACCATCCGCACCATACACGGTGTTGACAGTGCACTGCTTCCCCTTCCTGAGGCGGCGGATGGTGGCCCAGAATCGCTTCGAAGCCATCCGGAAGTCATTTTCCATGGCTTCCCCAAACTCTTCCCATGTCCGACAAAGAGCAGCTCGAAAACCTCTATGAAAAGTAAAAACAAAGGACCCAGATTTCCCTCGCCCGGACGCGGGTCACCGGGGCCCCCCTCTGGAGCCAGGCCCGGAGGTGGGACACGATGGCGAGCGCCTGGTGGCCGGGCCTGTACCCATGGGGCCCGGCCGGGCACAGCCCGAAGAGGCAACGTGGGTCCCCCCTCCAATGGGCTCACCACCCATAGCAGGGGCCATAGAGGTCGGGTGCAATGTGAGCTGGGCGGAAGCCGAATGCAGGGCACTTTTCGGTCCGATCCTCGGCTACATAAGCTCGCTCTTGGGACGTGGAACGTCACCTCACTGGGTGGAAAGGAGCCTGAGCTAGTGCGCGAAGTAGAGAAATTCCGGCTGGATGTAGTCGGACTCACTTCGACGCACAGCAAGGGCTCTGGAACCACTTCTCTACTTGCCAACCCTCCCGGATTTTCCGGGAGACTCCCGAAATTTAGCGCCTCTCCCGACAACCTCCCGGGACAAATTTTCTCCCGAAAATCTCCCAAAATTCAGGCAGAGCTGGAGGCCACGCCCCCTCCAGTTCCATGAGGACCTGAGTGATGTGTCTGAGAGCGTGTCTGCCCAATGACGTTATAACTGTAGAATGTTCCAGGGCGAGTTCTTTGTTTCTTATGTGGGTTTATTGTTAGGCAGTTTCATTAACGTCCTCCCAGCGCGGCAACAACACACAGCAACAACAGTCACGTTTACGTCTAACATTCTACCGTAAGGCAGTTTGTCTGCCGTAAACAGCATGTGACACTCTTAAACAGGACAATACTGCCATCTACTGTACTTGCACCACAAAACCTCCAGGCAACTTCAACCCTTTACTAATCCTCCTACATTCACATCCCATCTCCCCGGATTGTAAATAACCAAATGTAAATAATCGAATGTATTTCTAATGTATATACATGTTCTTTTGCTATCTGAACATACTATGTTCTCTGCTGGCTGTACATATCCTACTAAGTAAGACCTACACTGTTTCAATGTCCATTTCTCTGTTGATGCAATTGTTGATTATTGAAGTACTGATATCCACCAAAGCTCCTCATCCCACCCCCCGATAGTATATATTTGTACCATGAATTGATTAACGTGGACCCCGACTTAAACAAGTTGAACAACTTATTGCGGTGTTACCATTTAAGTTAAGTTAAGTTAAGTTAAGTTAAAGTACCAATGATTGTCACACGCACACACTAAGTGTTATTTAGTGGTCAATTGTACGGAAGAGTTACTGTACTGTGCAATTTACTAATAACAGTTTCAATCAATCAATCAATCATGCATATGTGACGATAACATCGACTTTAGAAAGTGCAGTGCACAACGCCGCACACGACAGCTGTAAATATACTCCTCCCCTCTTCACCACGCCCCCAGTCGCGCCCCCGACCCCAACCACGCCTCCTGCCCCACCTCCCGAAATCGAAGGTGTCAAGGTTGGCAAGTATGGCCAGTAACCTCCTCTAAAAGTCACGCAAAAACATTTGAAACCTGCCAAATTAAGACATCATGAATTTGACTATTCTGTTAAGTCATTTTTGTTACATGAAAATGTCACAAACTACCGTATTTTTTGTACCGTAGGGGGCACCGGATTATAAGGCGCACTGTAGGGTTGTACGGTATACCGGTATTAGTATGGTACCTTGATACCAATTAATCCCGCAACCCCCCCCGCGCCCGCGTCAAAGTCACGTGGTAACATTGCTGGTTTTTGGAGCAGAGGAGCATGTTGGGCAACGTGCACACACAGAGTACTTACAAGCAGACACAGTGTGTAGACAGAAAAGGAAGAATGGACGCATTTTGGTGTAGAAAGTAAAGATAAAGTAGAAGTTATAAAATTGAAACACCCATCTGGAAGATTGGCTTTAAGACATGACTAGCTAGCTAGCTGCAATTGTCCAACCGCGGTGGTTTAGCTACTTCTAAATCACGAATCCTGGTCTCAATGGCGACAAATAAAGTAAGTTTATAACAAGTAGCGATATCACTGCAGAACGAGGAATAGCTAAACATGCTTCACTACACACCGTAGGAGGATACAAAAGCTCACCGCCATCAAAATGTAAACAAACACCATGGGTGGATCTACACCTGACATCCACTGTCATGATGCCAATTACAGGCCAATATTTAGTCGATGCTACTATGATTACGTATATATATATATATATATATATATATATATATATATATATATATATATATATATATATATATATATATATATATATATATATATATATATATCCATCCATCCATCATCTTCCGCTTATCCGAGGTCGGGTCGCGGGGGCAGCAGCCTAAGCAGGGAAGCCCAGACTTCCTTCTCTCCAGCCACTTCGTCTAGCTCTTCCCGGGGGATCCCGAGGCGTTCCCAGGCCAGCCGGGAGACATAATCTTCCCAACGTGTCCTGGGTCTTCCCCGTGGCCTCCTACCAGCTGGACGTCCCCTAAACACCTCCCTAGGGAGGCGTTCGGGTGGCATCCTGACCAGATGCCCGAACCACCTCATCTGGCTCCTCTCGATGTGGAGGAGCAGCGGCTTTACGTTGAGCTCCTCCCGGATGGCAGAGCTTCTCACCCTATCTCTAAGGGAGAGCGATACAACGTCCGCATTACTGTAGACGCCGCACCGATCCGCCTGTCGATCTCACGATCCACTCTTCCCCCACTCGTGAACAAGACTCCTAGGTACTTGAACTCCTCCACTTGGGGCAGGGTCTCCTCCCCAACCCGGAGATGGCACTCCACCCTTTTCCGGGCGAGAACCATGGACTTGGACTTGGAGGTGCTGATTCTCATTCTGTCCATAAAAGTTATGAACAGAATCGGTGACAAAGGACAGCCTTGGCGGAGTCCAACCCTCACTGGAAACGTGTCCGACTTACTGCCAGCAATGCGGACCAAGCTCTGGCACTGATCATACAGGGAGCGGACTGCGACAATAAGACAGTTCGGTACCCCATACTCTCTGAGCACTCCCCACAGGACTTCCCGAGGGACACGGTCGAATGCCTTCTCCAAGTCCACAAAGCACATGTAGACTGGTTGGGCAAGCTCCCATGCACCCTCAAGAACCCTGCCGAGAGTATAGAGCTGGTCCTCGGTTCCACGACCAGGACGAAAACCACACTGTTCCTCCTGAATCCGAGGTTCGACTACCCGGTGAAGCCTCCTCTCCAGTACACCTGAATAAACCTTACCGGGAAGGCTGAGGAGTGTGATCCCACGATAGTTGGAACACACCCTCAGGTCCCCCTTCTTAAAGAGAGGGACCACCACCCCGGTCTGCCAATCAAGAGGTACTGCCCCCGATGTCCACGCGATGCTGCAGAGTCTTGTCAACCAAGACAGCCCCACAGCATCCAGAGCCTTAAGGAACTCCGGGCGGATCTCATCTTTTTAACTACCTCAGCGACCTCAGCCCCAGAAATAGGAGAGTCCACCACAGATTCCTGAGGCACCGCTTCCTCAAAGGAAGACATGTTGGTGGGATTGAGGAGGTCTTCGAAGTATTCCCTTCACCGATCCACAACATCCGCAGTCGAAGTCAGCAGAACACCATCCGCACCATACACGGTGTTGATAGTGCACTGCTTCCCCTTCCTGAGGCGGCGGATGG
The DNA here is from genome assembly GCF_033978795.1 of Nerophis ophidion. Lineage (NCBI taxonomy): Eukaryota > Metazoa > Chordata > Actinopteri > Syngnathiformes > Syngnathidae > Nerophis > Nerophis ophidion. The sequence goes on along the minus strand of NC_084612.1, from coordinate 53,179,356 downwards.
TGGTCCAGAATCGCTTCGAAGCCGTCCGGAAGTCGTTTTCCATGGCTTCCCCGAACTCTTCCCATGTCCGAGTTTTTGCCTCGGCTACCGCTAAAGCTGCACACCTCTTGGCCCGTCGGTACCCGTCCACTGCCTCCGGAGTCTTATGAGCCAAAAGAACCCGATAGGACTCCTTCTTCAGCTTGACGGCATCCCTCACTGCTGGTGTCCACCAACGGGTTCTGGGATTACCGCCACGACAGGTACCAACAACCTTGCGGCCACAGCTCCAATCAGCCGCCTCGACAATAGAGGTTCGGAACATGGTCCATTCGGACTCAATGTCCCGCACCTCCCTCGTGACATGTTCAAAGTTCTCCCGGAGGTGTGAATTGAAACTCTCTCTGACAGGAGACTCTGCCAGACGTTCCCAGCAGACCCTCACAATGCGTTTGGGCCTGCCAGGTCTGTCAGGCATCCTCCCCCACCATCGCAGCCAACTCACCACCAGGTGGTGATCGGTAGAAAGCTCCGCCCCTCTCTTCACCCGAGTGTCCAGAACATGAGGCCGCAAATCCGATGACACGACTACAAAGTCAATCATGGAACTGCGGCCTAGGGTGTCCTGGTGCCAAGTGCACATATGGACACCCTTATGTTTGAACATGGTGTTTGTTATGGACAATCCGTGACGAGCACAAAAGTCCAATAACAAAACACCACTCGGGTTTAGATCCGGGCGACCATTCTTCCCAATCACGCCTCTCCAGGTTTCACTGTCGTTGCCAACATGAGCGTTGAAGTCTCCCAGTAGGACAAGGGAATCACCCGGGGGAGCACTTTCCAGTACTCCCTCGAGTGTACCCAAAAAGGGTGGGTATTCTGAACTGCTGTTTGGTGCGTAAGCACAAACAACAGTCAGGACCCGTCCCCCCACCCGAAGGCGAAGGGAAGCTACCCTCTCGTCCACTGGGTTGAACTCAAACGTGCAGGCTTTGAGCCGGGGGGCAACGAGAATTGCCACCCCAGCCCGTCGCCTCTCACTGTCGGCAACGCCAGAGTGGAAGAGGGTCCAGTCCCTCTCGAGAGAAGTGGTTCCAGAGCCCTTCGTGTGCGTCGAAGTGAGTCCGACTATATCCATCCGGAACTTCTGGACTTCGCGCACTAGCTCAGGCTCTTTCCCCCCCAGTGAGGTGACGTTCCACGTCCCAAGAGCTAACTTCTGTAGCCGAGGATCGGACCGCCAAGTGCCCTGCCTTCGGCTGCCGCCCAGCTCACAATGCACCCGACCTCTGCGGCCCCTCCTTTGAGTGGTGACCCCATTGGAGGGATGACCCACGTTGCCTCTTCGGGCTGTGCCCGGCCGGGCCCCATGGGGACAGGCCCGGCCACCAGGCACTCGCCATCGTGCCCCAACTCCGGGCCTGGCTCCAGAGCGGGGCCCCGGTGACCCGCGTCCGGGCGAGGGAAATCTGAGTTCATTTTGTTGTAATTCCATAGAAGTCTTTGAGCTGCTCTTTGTCTGATCACTCACCTAGGACCTGTTTGTCTTGGGAGACCCTACCAGGGGGCATGAAAGCCCCCAGACAACATAGCTCCTAGGATCATGGGGACACGCAAACTCCTCTACCACGGTAAGGTAGCAGCTCAGAGAGGAGTATATATATATATATATATATATATATATATATATATATATATACACATATATATACATACACATGTATATACTATATACATCCAGGGTTAGACCTATGTACACACAAAAGTACGACAATCAACCACACACACAAACACAATCACACACACACGCGCACACACACACACACACACACACACACACACACACACACACACACACACACGAAAGTAGGAAGTTAAAGACAACATATCTGTGGCATGTGAGATATGTCAGTGTTGGTGAGAACAAAAGATGGTTTAAATGAAATGATGTTTGCGTTTTCCAGCAACATGAGTGTCGTCACTGTGATTTGCTGAGCTGTTTGTGAACGCATGAACCAGTACTCTCCACAATCATGATTTACTAGTATATGTATGGAAAGACAGTTATTTAGTACATAGATTTCTGAATAAAAAAAACTAACAAATAAGACATGAATGGCATTCTTATAAATTATTGTATATATTACCATCCTATAGATCATGGTGACTTTTTTTTGTTTTGGACCTACCTAACACAATTGAACATGTCTGAAAAGGAGAACGATAAAGCAGAGCCTATTTAATTTGACTGTACCCTTCCAGTGTTTACATTTTGTAAAAAAGAAATAATGCAATAGAAAGAGATGGAAAAGACAAAAATAAGTTTCATGAATAAATAATAAAGTAAAAATAGTTAATACATAAAAAGTAAATACATAGAATAATATAGAACAGTGGTTCTCAAATGGGGGTACGCGTACCCCTGGGGGTACTTGAAGGTATGCTAAGGGGTACGTGAGATTTTTAAAAAATATTCTAAAAAATGGCAACAATTCAAAAATCCTTTATAAATATATTTATTGAATAATACTTCAACAAAATATGAATAGACGTTCATAAACTGTGAAAAGATATGCAATAATGCAATATTCAGTGTTGACAGCTGGATTTTTTGTGGACATGTTCCATAAATATTGATGTTAAAAATTCTTTTTTTGTGAATAAAAGTTTAGAATTAAGTTCATGAATCCAGATGGATCTTTATTACAATCCCCAAAGAGAGCACTTTAAGTTGATGATTAGTTCTATGTGTAGAAATCAGTGACGTGCTAACAGGGGAGGCAAGTGGGGCAGTGCCTGACCTGTCACCAGGTGGCTTAACCATGAGATGTTCCAAAACGAATTAATAAAATAAAATAAGTTTTATAAAATATATCTTTTGGTTTATACTTTCCATGTGATTTTGGTGGGGTTCCTGTATATTTTGATGACTTTCATTGTCAAAATCGTGGAAATTCCATGATTCCTGATCAAAACAATGCAGCAGATGAGAAGTGAGGCAGACAAAGGCGGTGCCTCCACGGCTACACACAGTGTGTATTGGGTGTGTGCGTGCGTGCGAGGGGGGGCATGCTTGTTGCCACGTGAAAAAGGCAGGTCTTGAGGCAGCAAGTACCTCTGCCTCAAGATAGGGGCGATATATTGTCAACTTGCAGTTCAATGCCTCAGAAATACTCTGACTCGCCACCCTGGGAGAAGTGGGGACACTCAAGCTAGCAGACACAGGTCTCTCCAGCAGGCGCCAGTATTTTTTTTTTTTTTTTTTTAAACTGTATTTATAACAGTAATGGCATTTTTATTAGCGTTAGCCAGCGTTTGTGGGTGTTTTTTGTCAGATGCAAAAATATTGTTTAATTTCTTGAAATGAAACTGAATTAAATGAATGTTTCTGCCAATATGGAGGATTATATACTGTTTCCAAGATTAGATACTTCTCCAAACTGGACTTTAAGACAAAATGAATGCGATCATACAAAGTACGTTTCCATGGAGGATAGCTATTGCTGCTTCAGATACAAATACAGAAAAGTGTTATACACTCAAAATACTTGATTTATTTTGTTAAAAGCAAATGGGACCAAAAAGTATTTAATAACAACTTAAGAAATTGTTTTTTAGACCCATTTATCATATCATAATATCATTATGATACCGTTTTTATGAAAGTGAATAACTCCCTTTTTTCCCCTGTAACTCTAATGTGCAACCTAAATCAACAATGACTAGAGCTGCACATATGAATTTAAGTAAAAAAGAAAAAGAAAAAAAGAAGAAAAAAAAAGTATGTATGCCTCACCTGGTGTTTAGTTCATTGCACATCACTGGTAGAAATATTGTGTTTATCCCTGAATCACTTGTTTATTTTTCAACAAGTTTTTAGCTATTTTTATATATTTTTTTCCAAATAGTACAAGAAAGACCACTACAAATGAGCAATAATTTGCACTATTATACAATTTAATAAATCAGAAACTGATGACATAGTGCTGTACTTTACTTCTTTATCTCTTTTTTTCAATTAAAAATGCTTTGCTCTGATTAGGGGGTACTTGAATTAAAACAATGTTCACAGGGGGTACATCACTGAAAAATGTTTGAGAACCACTGTTATAGAATAAATGAAAGATTTCAGATAAACCAAATATATGAGTTAAAAAAAACATACATTTTACATAATAAAACAAATAAATTATTGTCACTTTTTTCTTACGGTTCTTCTTTCCACACATTTTGAGTGACATTTTTTTACCTTTGACTCAATAAATACCTTTATTAGATTAGAGTAAGTGTAGAATTTTTCATAGCCCTTGCTTCTTCCTCCTGTTGTAGCATTTTGTGTTAAATATAGGTTTCATAGCATATACGGCGCCAATTATAGTTTGTCATTGTTTTTCTGTGTTTTCCTCCGTTCGCAGTGATTTTCAGTTGTTCCTTTTTTTGGGGAAACTTTTTCACCGACTAGTTTTGTTATTGTTGATATTGTATTACCCTGACTCTGGAAGTGAAAGGAAGCTGTCAAAAAAAAAAAAAAGCCTGCCTATCCTTTTGCCCATGCCTGACAGAAGTAGTAAATGGTATTAGGGAATTTCAGAAAAATCTGGAATTTTTTGGAACTAAGAAAAAGGGTAGTTTGAATTTCCAGGATGGTGGAATGTGTTGAAGGTTGAATGGTTTGAATGGGTTGAAAATGTGGAAATGATGGAAGTTTAAAAAATGGCCATTTTTTTTTTTTAATGGGAAAATGTCCTGGAAACCTGGAATTCTGGGAAATCTGGGAATTTTTGGAAATTGTCATGGTTGTGCCCGCGATTCCTGAATAGGGTGAACAGTTTGAATCGGGTGACCGATGTGGAAGGTAGAATGCGCCAAAATGTGGATAAGAAGTATAATAAGTTGAAGTTGAATAATAGATGAATTTTGGTGTAGAAAACCATATTAATTGTGTGAATGCTTTGGAGCACTCACACAATTAAACTGAAATAAAGTACAGCAGACAGCTTTGACTATGCATAATTCAACACCTCAAACTTAGGCCATGTCTCCACTAAGTCGTTAAACCCCTTAAAGGGTAACATTATCACAATTTCAGAAGGGTTAAAACCAATACAAATCAGTTCCCAGTGGCTTATTTTATTTTTCGAAGTTTTTTTCAAAATTTTACCCATCAAGCAATATCCCGAAAAACTGCTTCAAAGAGCCTGATTTTCACCATCGCTATATCCACCCGTCCATTTTCCTGTGACGTCACTGAGTGATGCCAGCACAAAAAAACATGGCGGAATAAACAGAAATATATAGCGAAATTAGTGTTGCGATCTGCTGCTCAGATCTTCACGTGTTTGTTTTTTCATTCTCAGTCTGACCCGTTTATTTCCTGTTTTTGTCCATCACTATGGTTACACATCAGTCCACCTGTTAGTCTCGCCCCGCACACCTGCTACTAATTTTCACCCCCCTATTTAAGCTCACTTTTTCTGTTTACTCATTCTCGGATCCTAATTTGCCCACGCGCATCAGTGACGACTCTCATCCTTCGTATGTATTTTCTCGCTAGCTCTCACGCAAGCCACTTTATTTTCTAGCTTTCATGCTGAATGTTTTGTTTACTCTTTTGTGTCCTCGTACCAAGTTTTAGTTTTCCTTGTTTTATCCTAGCTTTCACGCTAGCGTCTTTTGTTTACTTTTTTCTCTTTACACCAGTATTTTTGTTCATAGCCTTTTGTTATTAAATAAATACCTTATATCTTACCTATGCTGTGTTCTGCTTCGACGCATCCACGGGAAAACCACACCGGCATTACCATGCCGAAGAAGAGTCTTCACAATTAGCTTGGATTCAGACTCGGATTTCAGCGGCTTAAGCGATTCAACAGATTACGCATGTATTGCAACGGATGGTTTCGGGTGTGGAGGCAGATAGAGAAAACGAAATTGAAGAAGAAACTGAAGCTATTGAGCCATATCACGACAGACAGCGGCAATGAGGACCAATTCGACGATCCACTTTTAACCAACGATTGCATCTTTTGACCGCTGGTGCAACTTGAACCCGTCGATTGGTATGTGTTTGTTTGGCATTAAATGTGGGTGAAGGGAAAGGCTGGATGCAAATATAGCTACAAATGAGGGATAATGATGCAATATGTTCATACAGCTAGCCTAAATAGCATGTTAGCATCGATTAGCTTGCAGTCATGCCGTGACCAAATATGTCTGATTGGCATACTCAACATCAATAATGTCAACAAAATCACCTTTGTGATTTCGTTGACTTTATCGTTGAAAATGCATCTGCTTTGAGTGTCGCAGGATATCCACACAACTCTGTGCCATCGCTGTCGTAGCATCGCTATCGTCGGTAAAGTGTGCAGAACAATCGAGGGACTTTCGCATCTTTTGACCACTGGTGCAACTTGAATCCGTCGATTGGTATGTGTTTGGCATTAAATGTGGGTGGAGGGAAAGGCTGGATGCAAATATAGCTACAAATGAGGCATAATGATGCAATATGTACATACAGCTAGCCTAAATAGCATGTTAGCATCGATTAACATGCCGTGACCATTGATATGTCTGACTAGCACACTCCACGTAAGTCAACTTGAATCCGTCTGTTCGTGTTATTACTACCTCCGACAACACACCGATGAGGCATAATGTCTCCAAGGTACGGAAAACAGTGGAAAAAACGGAACATAACAGAGCTGATTTGACTTGGTGTGTGTAAGTTGAAAAACTTGTTGGGGTGTTACCATTTAGTGGTCAATTGTACGGAATATGTACTTGTGAGACGGGGCATGCACAGGAGCCGGCTGGAAGCAAGATGACAGGTGAGTGGATACCTCAGCTGGAACGAGTTATCTAATCACCTGTCTCTATTTAGCAGCGTTGGTGACTGCAGGGCGGTGCTGAAAAGCCAGATGAGACCACGCGAGGGGCGGATGAGGGAAGAGACGCTGGAGGCAAAGAAACAGTTTAAAAAGATTGTGAATGAACCAACTGAAAAGACTTGGTGAATGAACGAAAAGAAGAAATTCTGTCATAGCGAAAAAGGAAAGAAAAGACATTGTTGAATGAGAAAAAGAAGAAATATTGTGTGAAATGTCATTAAAAGAATTGTCAACTGGAAGATCGGCTCTGATTCTTCCGTCCTGAATAACCCCGCGACACAAACTTGTCACAGTACTGTACTGTGCATCCAAACAATTGGTTTCGGCCCAGTAGGAAGATGTGAGCTTAAAGGCCTACTGAAATGCGATTTTCTTATTTAAACGGGGATATCAGGTCCATTCTATGTGTCATACTTAAACATTTCGCAATATTGCCGTATTTTTGCTGAAAGGATTTAGTAGAAAACATAGACGATAAAGTTCGCAACTTTTGGTCGCTAATAAAAAAGCCTTGCCTGTACCGGAAGTAGCAAACGATGTGCGCGTGACATCACGGGTTGTAGAGCTCCTCACATCCGCATATTGTTTACAATCATGGCCACCAGCAGCTAAAGCAGTGTTATTCAACCACTGTGCCGCGGCACACCAGTGTGCCGTGAGATAGTCTGATGTGCCGTGGGAGATGAGCTAATTTCACCTATTTGTGTTAAAAATATTTTTTGCAAACCAGTAATTATAGTCTGCAAATGATGTGTTGTTGAGTGTCGGTGCTGTCTAGAGCTCGGCAGAGTAACCATGTAATACTCTTCCATATCAGTAAGTGGCAGCCGGTAGCTGTTTGATTTGTAGATGTGGGAAACAGTGGGAGGCAGTGTGAAGGTAAAAAGGTGTCTAATGCTTAAACCAAAAATTAACAAAAGGTGAGTGCCCCTTGGAAAAGTCATTGAAGCTTAGGGAAGGCTATGCAGAATGAAACTACAAATGAACTGGCTACAAAGTAAACAAAAACAGAATGCTGGACGACAGCAAAGACTTATTGTGGAGCAAAGGTGATGTACATCCGAACATGACATGACAATCAACAATGGCTCCACAAAAAAATTATTATAACATCTGAAATATTCTTGATTTCAGAAACAAAGTAGATGCGGGAATTATCGCTCAAATGAAGACATGAAACCGCTACAGAAAAATACCAAAAAAGAGAAAAAGCCACTAAAATAGAAAGCGCAAGACAAGAACTCAAACACTACACACAGGAAAACAACATAAAGTCTAAATAAGTCAGGGCGTGATCAGACAGGTGGCAACAGTACCCCTACTTTGAGACAAGAGCTGTAGTGATGCATGCTTGGTTATGCTTTAAAGTCATACCCAACAAACTTTTTTACTGTCAACAGAGTTTTGTTTTTGAATAATTTCTGCTGGCAGTGTGCCTCTGGATTTTTTGAACGCAAAAAATGTACCTTGGCTCAAAAAAGGTTGAAAAACACTGAGCTAGAGCGATTCGGACCGAGAAAGCGACAATTTCCCCATTAATTTGAGCGAGGATGAAAGATTCCTGGATCAGGATAGTGAGAGTGAAAGACTAGAAAAAAAAAAAATAGATGAGGGCAGTGGGAGCGATTCAGATGTTAGACACATTTACTAGGATAATTCTGGAAAATCCCTTATCTGCTTATTGTGTTACTAGTGTTTTAGTGAGGTTATATAGTCATACCTGAAATTCGGAAGGGTGTGGTGACCGCCAGTGTCTCTGAGGGAAGCCACGTAGGAGCCAAGAAAGTCGCAGCTGCCTCTTTGATAGCTGCAGGAGGAACGACACAAGTTCCGCTCATGTTTACGGTAAGAGACGACTTATTACCACAATTTTCTCACCGAAACCTGCCGGTTGACATGTGGTAGAGAACCATGTTCGCTTGACCGCTCTGTTCCATATTAAAGCTTCACCGTTATCTTTAGGGAATGTAAACAAAGAAACACCGGCTGTGTATGTGTTGCTGCAGCCGGCCGCAATACACAGTTTTCACCAACATCTTTTTTTTTTTTTGTAGTCTCCATTATTAATTGAACAAATTGCAAAAGATTCAGCAACACAGATCTCCATAATACTGTGTAATTATGTGATAAAAACAGGACTACTTTTAGCCGTGATCGGTGCTGGAACAACATGTCCGCTACCACCGGTGACGTCACGCGCACGCGTTCATCATACGCGTCATCATTCCGCGACGTTTTCAACAGGATACTTCGCGGTAAATTTAAAATTGCAATTTAGTAAACTAAACCGGCCGTATTGGCATGTGTTGCAATTTTAAGATTTCATCATTGATATATAAACTATCAGACTGCATAGTCGGTAGTAGTGGGTTTCAGCAGGCCTTTAAAGGGGAACATTATCACAATTTCAAAAGGGTTATAAACAATAAAAATCAGTTCCTAGTGGCTTGTTGTATTTTTTAAAAAAAAATTCAAAATTTTACCGGTCCCCAAATATCCCTAAAAAAAGTTTCAAAGTGCTTGATTTTCGCTATTTGCGATGCGACTATCCATTTCCCTGTGACGTCATACAGTGCTGCCAATGTAAACAAACAACGGCGAATACCACAGCAAGATATAGCGACATTAGCTCGGATTCAGACTCGGATTTCAGCGGCTTAAGCGATTAAACAAATTACGCATGTATTGAAACGGATGGTTGGAGTATGAAAGTATTGAAGAAGAAACTGAAGCTATTGAGCGAATAGCTATTGACGCTATTCATAGCCATTGCATGGCCGAATAGCTGCGTTAGCATCGCCGGTAAAATGTGCGGACCAAACGATCAGGACTTTCGCATCTTGTGACACTGGAGCAACTTAAATCCTTCGATTGGTAAGTGTTTTTTTAGCATTAAATGTGGGAAGAAGGAAACGTAATATAGTTGCAAATGGATCTGCAGGTTATCCATACATCTCTGTGCCATGTCTGCTTTAGCACCGCTGGTAAATAGCATATTAGCATTGATTAGCGTAACATGTTAGCATCGATTAGCTGGCAGGTCAACATCAACAAAACTCACCTTTGTGAATTTGTTGACTTTATAGTTGCAAATGCATCTGCAGGTTATCCATACATCTCTGTGCCATGTCTGCTTTAGCACCGCCGGTAAATAGCATGTTAGCGTTGATTAGCGTAGCATGTTAGCATCGATTAGCTGGCAGTCACGCCGCAACCAAATATCTCTGATTAGCACATAAGTCAACATCAACAAAACTCACCTTTGTGATTTCGTTGAATTTATCGTTGCAAGTGCATATGCAGGTTATCCATACATCTCTGTGCCATGTCTGCCTTATCATCGCCGGTAAAATGTGGAGACACTCTGGCACATTCAATGGGGGTCTGGCGGCAGACACTTACGCATCTTCGGGCCAGTGGTGCAACTTGAATCCCTCCCTGTTAGTGTTGTTACACCCTCCGACAACACACCAACGAGGCAATATGTCTCCAAAGTTCCAAAAAATAGTCGAAAAAACGGAAAATAACAGAACTGAGACCCAATGTTTACAATGTGTTGAAAATTAAAATGGCGGCTGTATTACCTCGGAGACGTCACGCTCTGACGTCATCGCAAAAAGAGCGATAAACGGAAAGGCGTTTATTTCGCCAAAATTCACCCATTTAGAGTTCGGAAATTGGTTAAAAAAATATATGGTCTTTTTTCTGCACCTTCAAGGTATATATTGACACTTACATAGGTCTGTTGATAATGTTCCCCTCTAATGGTAGCCTCAATGATCTTTCCCCTTCCCCATGCTTTTTAGTCCAAAGATTTAGTATACAATGTCACTTTGCTGCTGGTATTAGCTGCTCTGCAAAACCACTGAACAAAGTTCTGAGCAAACAAACTGTCTGGGATGCTGGCGTGAGCTGCCAATCAGCTTGATTGTGCTCATCCTGTGCGCTCCCTTGTTAGCTGACATTTGCTAATGTTTATTTATGCTTTAGAATGCATAAAAAGGAAAATAAGTATGTGTTCTTGTCTTATATAAGTATGGTGAATGATGGACACATTTCCCCACACAAGTGCAGTTCCTCGTCGATGTGTACTGTGAGGAACTTTGAGTGCCTCTACCCTACCTACTGATCTATAAAATGTGATGACCAAGTGTGTACTGTTACTCGCCTACTTGGTACAACTTACCATAAACCACCCGTAGTCTATTTGTGCCTGCCTCGCCTGTTCCTCAGGGCTAGAGGACTGATTTATGTTTTGGAGTGTTTACATGCACAACTGCTTCTCTCTGTTTGAGAATATATTAAAATCCTCTTACCTGATCCCCACTCTCCCGTTTCCTGCATTTCGGGGTCACAACCACAAGCAGGCATGGGAGTTCACGACATAATCCTCGAGCCCTGAAGAACCGGCGCAGCCGGTTTAAATAGCCGCCTGATTGGCAACTGCAACCAGGTGTGCCAGGCTGCCAGTCAGGGACAGGTGAGGGAAACGAGCACTCAGGGAGAAAAGCAGTTAGGAAAAGCAAAATAAGAGCGCCGACAGGATAGATAGATAGATAGATAGATAGATAGATAGATAGATAGATAGATAGATAGATAGATAGATAGATAGATAGATAGATGGATGGATGGATGGATGGATGGATGGATGGATGGATGGATGGATGGATGGATGGATGGATAGATGGATGGATGGATAGATAGATAGATAGATAGATAGATAGATAGATAGATAGATAGATAGATAGATAGATAGATAGATAGATAGATAGATAGATAGATAGATAGATACATAGATAGATAGATAGATAGATAGATAGATAGATAGATAGATACATAGATAGATAGATAGATAGATAGGTATAGGGGACGGCGTGGCAAGGTTGGGAGAGTGGCCGTGCCAGCAATCTGAGGGTTACTGGTGCAATCCCCACCTTCTACCATCTTAGTCACGTCCGTTGTGTCCTTGAGCAAGACACTTCACCCTTGCTCCTGATGGGTCCTGGTTAGCGCCTTGCATGGCCGCTCCCGCCATCAGTGTGTGAATGTGTGTGTGAATAATGTTGGCTATAGAGAACATATTGTATTATTTATTGAGTCAAAAATATTGAAGTTTGATGATTTGGTATAATTGCAAACAGCAAAAAGATGTACAAAACAAACTATAACCTGCTACCAAAGAATGTACAACTATTCTTCTCAACTAAAGAGGAGAAATATAACCTTAGAGGAAAAATCTAAATTAAAACATTTGTATGCTCGTACAACACTTAAAACCTTTAGCTTATCAGTATGTGAAATGAAATGATGGAATGGATGAAGTAAAGAAGTTAAACATTGTATTGATATGATCCAGTTTAAGACGTTCAAATCAATAGTGCTTACAAAGTACAAAGGAGAAGAATTATGAGAAAAACTTTCAACCTTATTGAAAATAAGATATTCTTCATCTCAGTATGTTAATAATGACTGACTTCATTATCTATTAAAACAACTGCTGTATTAATCATACAGTGATGTCATTGTACTACAAAAAGAAGACAGTAAATTAACTTATGTATTTATAAACACTGACGTGGGAAAGGGGTAGGATTTAATAAGATTTGCTTCTTCCTACTCCTTTTTGGACATGATGTAAAGTGAAATTATGTGAAATTGTGTGATGTATTATGCTGTAAGTGTGTTCATGTTCCAAATAAACGAAAGGAAGGAAGAAAGAAAGAATAGAAAAGAAAGCGACTTTACGGAACATTCGTCAGGCAAGAGGCAGACAAAGTTCCTCAGGGTACACATTAAATGAGGGACAGGAAGTGGAACTGCCTCTCAATTTAATCACACCTCCAGTCTTTGCGCTCGGAATGGTCGTGTTTACATTTACACTTGCTATTTAACTCATTTAAAAATATGTTTTACCAATCGATTTTTCCCCATTTTATGCATCATGAAAACAGAATTGTGTTGATTACTTTATTAAAGTATTATTCTTTTGATGTATTTTTTTAACCCTTGCATGCCCCTTTGTATTTCTTTCTATCTATCTATCGATCGATCGATCGATCGATCGATCTATCTATCTATCTATCTATCTATCTATCTATCTATCTATCTATCTATCTATCTATCTATCTATCTATCTATCTATCTATCTATCTATCTATCTATCTATCTATCTATCTATCTATCTATCTATCTATCTACACTATATTGCCAAAAGTATTTGGCCACCTGCCTTGACTCACATATGAACTTGAAGTGCCATAGGGTTCAATATGATGTGGGTCCACCTTTTGCAGCTATTACAGCTTCAACTCTTCTGGGAAGGTTGTCCACAAGGTTGTGGAGTGTGTTTGTAGGATTTTTTGACTATTTTTCCAAAAGCGCATTGGTGAGGTCACACACTGATTTTGGTGGGGAAGGCCCGGGTCTCAGGCTCCGTTCCAATTCATCCCAAAGATGTTCTATCGAGTTGAGGTCAGGACTCTGTGCAGGCCAGTCAAGTTCATCCACACCAGACTCTGTCATCCATGTCTTTATGGACCTAAAGTGCTTTATGCACTGGTGCACAGTCATGTTGGAAGAGGAAAGGGCTCGCTCCGAACTGTTCCACAATGTTGGGAGCATGGAATCGTCCAAAATGTTTTGGTATCCTGGAGCATTCAAATTTCCTTTCACTGGAACTAAGGGGTCAAGCCCAACTCCTGAATAACAACCCCACACCATAATTCCTCCTCCACCAAATTTCACACTCCGTACAATGCTGTCCGAAGTGTACCGTTCTCCTGGCAACCTCCAAACCCAGACTGGTCCATCCGATTTAAAGATGGAAAAACATTTGTTTCACAGCTGGCATCCTATGACAGTTCCACGCTGGAAATCACTGAGAGCGGCCCACTATTGATCTAATTGATTTTTTTTTTAACACGGTTAACAAATGTAGCCCACGTTTGTAGTTGTTTCCCCTTATTTCTACACAATAAGTCAGATATGTAACATGAGCGAGCAGTGGAGAATATGAAGTGATTTTTGGCCCAGGACGTATTTTGCTTTGTTCATTATTGTTAATGTTTATTTTAGTTTGATGACGAAAACACGTTAACTTGCTTCAATATACTTCATTTCCAAACTTAAACTCACATATCCAGCAGCTTGTGAAGGCAGAAACACACAGGGACATGCAAAGTTTAAAGAAAATGAAATAAATAAAAAGACTAAAATAAAATATACAAAACAATTAAGGTTTCATGGTGCAAAAAATTTAAAAATATTGAGCAAATAACATATTTTTTAAATTGTTTATTAAGCAGTCATAAATGCGATTCAGAGTGCAAAGTGAGGGTGAAACACTTGAATTGTCACCTGCACTGTCATATGTCAAACATAAAGCATCAATTGGCATTGAGGACTTCAAGCAGGAGTAGGCGATGTGCCAAATGAGAGGGGAAGGGAATCCCTGAGAGTGGCTCGTACTTTTTTATTGTGTATGTTGTTATAAGACAGCAAGAGATGTGTACAAACATAGACACTGTAAATGGGTAGATGGACATATGGGAAGATGAACAAATGTCTGCGTAGATAGCAAACCTTTGTTGTTCCACTCACGCCCCTTCTTGGAAGTACAAAATAAAGCCATGGAGGTTAGTCGCAGAGCAGACTACCAAATATAGCTGCTGTGTTCTTGTGAGGGCCAGACTCTGCAGAACGACAAGCCCGTGCCCTGTAATTGAGGAGAAAATAAGGACAGAAATTATATGTTTATTTTTGACAACAATTTTAATCTTCTGTGTGCGCCTTCAGAAAAAAGAGAGACTCCCACAAGAAGGAGATGAGAATCTGTCTTTTTGACGGAAAGTGGAAGGTTTCTTTTTATCTTTCTTTTTTTTAAATTTTATTTTACTTTTTCAGCTTTTTTTCGTATGGGAAAATCAGTTTCAAATGAATAACATGAGACATCATGTTCCTTTTCGACAAATAAAAACAAAAAAGCTCCACATAGAAATATCCGTTTAGGAAAATGAATGTGTGTGTACAGAGGGAAGGAGACGGCACTCACAAGAGGGCCGTCGTTTAAGCTCTATTTATTTTTATATGTATAGCATATACATATATATATATATATATATATATATATATATATATATATATATATGTATATATATATATATAAACAAGGGAATGGAGTGTGTAAACAAAATCCAAAAACTATGTGTACATAGTGTGCAACTATGTGTGGGAATTACCTGCTGAGTGTTACTGTGAGTGTTGAACGAGAGAGACTGAAAGCCAATGGGGGCAGAGCAGGCTCGTAGATCCATGAGACAGGCAGGAAGTCGGGGGCGATAGAGAGGCGTCGAAGGTCCCTGTCCAAGCAGGAGGTGGAGATCCGAATGGGGCAGCCAGACAACCAGAGGGGAACGCAGGGGAAGACGAGACACACAGCTTGTCACGAGGGAACAAAGGGTTGCTGCAAGAAATGATAAGGGGGACACAGGACCAATCAACACGAAGAGGGAGAAACACAGAAAGAGAGTATGCATCTAGCGTGGAGAATATCGGCTTACTGTACAGGAACAGATGACTACGTTCTGGCGCGGGATCAGTGACAAGTGCGTTGATTGCTGGCGATTGATTGCAACTGCTTGTCCCTGCACAAATAACGTGAGAAAATTAGCAACCCTGCAACATAGCATTTAAAATAGCACATTACAACATTAAAACAAATACAACAAAATGTGTTTGTTTATTTATTTATTTCTAGAATATTTGTAACATGAATTGTGGTCAAAATGCTGTGGAAGGTGGAAGATTTTTTTTAAACAAATAGCTGTAAAATATATGTTTTAGTATTGCACATTTATGAATACGGTTGAAAAATTAGTTCAAACGCTGGAAAAAATAACATTAATTGTATGTCTCTTTAGACTTAATTTTAGTACATGTTTGTCTGTGAGTGTGTTTACTACATTATCGATTAGTAACTAATATTGCAAACTGCAAAAACTTTCAAAATGTACACTTCATTTTATGATACTTATTTTCACCAAGTTTTGAGCAAATCAATGACTTGCAGTTAATAAAAAATTTGAAAAACGTTCCTGTATGACATTCTGACTTTTAAATTGCATTTGTACACAAATGTTGGGTATTATCTTGAACAAATTTTACATGTGATGGCAAATAATTACCAGTGATTAACTATCATTAATAAAAGGTTTAGTTTGTGAATAATCTGTTGAAAAAAATGTATTACTTGACAGCCCTAATGTATACTATGTGTATATATATATATATGTATATATATGTATATATATAGCCTTGTCTCCACAATTTCTCTCTTTCTCTCTCTCTCTATGTATAAATATATATATATATATATATATCAACACCGTGTATGGTGCGGATGGTGTTCTGCTGACTTCGACTGCGGATGTTGTGGATCGGTGGAGGGACTACTTCGAAGACCTCCTGAATCCCACCAACACGTCTTCCTTTGAGGAAGCAGTGCCTGGGGAATCTGTGGTGGACTCTTCTATTTCTGGGGCTGAGGTCGCTGAGGTACTTAAAAAGCTCCTCGGCGGAAAGGCCCCGGGGGTGGATGAGATCCGCCCGGAGTTCCTTAAGGCTCTGGATGCTGTGGGGCTGTCTTGGTTGACATGACTCTGCAGCATTCGCGTGGACATCTGGGGCGGTACCTCTGGATTGGCAGACCGGGGTGGTGGTCCCTCTCTTTAAGAAGGGGGACCGGAGGGTGTGTTCCAACTATCGTGGGATCACACTCCTCAGCCGTCTCGGTAAGGTTTATTCAGGTGTACTGGAGAGGAGGCTTCGCCGGATAGTCGAACCTCGGATTCCGGAGGAACAGTGTGGTTTTCGTCCTGGTCATGGAACTGTGGACCAGCTCTATACTCTCGGCAGGTTTCTTGAGGGTGCATGGGAGTTTGCCCAACCAGTCTACATGTGCTTTGTGGACTTGGAGAAGGCATCCAACCGTGTCCCTCGGGAAGTCCTGTGGGGAGTGCTCAGAGAGTATAGGGTACCGGACTGTCTTATTGTGGCAGTCCGCTCCCTGTATGATCAGTGTCAGAGCTTGGTCCGCATTGCTGGCAGTAAGTCGGACACGTTTCCAGTGAGGGTTGGACTCCGCCAAGGCTGTCCTTTGTCACCGATTCTGTTCATAACTTTTATGGACAGAATTTCTAGGCGCAGCCAAGGCGTTGAGGGGATCCGGTTTGGTGGCCACGGGATTAGGTCTCTGCTTTTTGCAGATGACGTAGTCCTGATGGCTTCATCCGGCCGGGATCTTCAGCTCTCACTTGATCGGTTCGCAGCCGAGTGTGAAGCGACCGGAATGAGAATCAGCACCTCCAAGTCCGAGTCCATGGTTCTCGCCCGGAAAAGGGTGGAGTGCCATCTCCGGGTTGGGGAGGAGACTCTGCCCCAAGTGGAGGAGTTCAAGTACCTAGGAGTCTTGTTCACGAATGGGGGAAGAGTGGATCGTGAGATCGACAGGCGGATCGGCGCGGCGCCTTCAGTAATGCGGACGTTGTATCGATCCGTTGTGGTGAAGAAGGAGCTGAGCCGGAGGGCAAAGCTCTCAATTTACCGGTCGATCTACGTTCCCATCCTCACCTATGGTCATGAGGAGCTCAACCTAAAGCCGCTGCTCCTCCACATCGAGAGGAGCCAGATGAGGTGGTTCGGGCATCTGGTCAGGTTGCCACCCGAACGCCTCCTTAGGGAGGTGTTTAGGGCACGTCCAGCTGGTAGGAGGCCACGGGGAAGACCCAGGACAAGTTGGGAAGACTATGTCTCCCGGCTGGCCTGGGAACGCCTCGGGGTCCCCCGGGAAGAGCTAGACGAAGTGGCTGGAGAGAGGGAGGTCTGGGCTTCCCTGCTTAGGCTGCTGCCCCCGCGACCCGACATATATATATATATATATATATATATATATATATATATATATATATATATATATATACATATATACATATATATATATATATATATATATATACATATATATATATACATATATATATATATATATATATGTGTATATGTATATATATAAAAATATATATATATATATATATATATATATATATATATATATATATATATATATATATATATATATATATACATATATATATATGTATATATATGTATATGTATATATATATGTATATATATATATATATATATATATATACATACATATATATATATATATATATAAATATATATATATATGTGTATATATATAATATATATATATATATATATATATATATATGTACATGTATATGTATATATATATATATATATATATATATATATATATATATATATATATATATATGTATGTATATAAACTTGGGACCTCCGAAAGGCAAGATTGTTTATGCTGACGGGCTGTATTTTGGGGACCCCTGATGGTGAGCATTTACCTTGGCGAGTACACTTCAACGGTATCTCCTTTCAGATGCTTCTCTTTCAAAGACACCCTTAGCAGCTTATTCATCTTTTCATGGATAAATGTTCACCATCCTTTATTTTAACTCCCTTTACTGGCGTTGAACTCAGCGTGCTTTAGTACGGCGTAGCAAGCTAAATAGCTCCACACTCTGTCAAGTCTTTGACAACTTCTGAACACTAAAGTATTCCTCTCTAAAGTTCTGTCCCTCTGTAGCTAAAAGCTAATGTTAGCAAGTAAGACTGGATGTTCTGGTTGAATTTTACGGTGTTCACTATGCCAACTTGCAGCGGGGAGTTGTGTAACATGAATTTGTGCTCTCAATTAAGTCATACTTGCCAACCCTCTCGAATTTTCCAGGATACTCCCGAATTAGAGTGCCTCTCCCGAAAATATCCCGGACAACCATTTTCCCGAATTTCTCCCGATTTCCAGCCGGACCTGAGTGAGGACAGCCTGTCGTCACGTCCACTTTCCCTCCATATAAACAGCGTGCCGGTCCAGTCACGTTATAACATCTTCGGCTTTTGAAACTCAGTGCGCAACTGCACACACAAAAAGGAGACTATTATATACGTCTCCGTTATCCATTGGTTTATCTATAACCCATAAAGTAGGCAGGCAAGGAGCTATTTCTCAGTGTGTGTTTATTCCAGCCAGCACGTTAATACACTGACACACAACATACGGATTCCCAGCATGCATTGATTAAAAAAAACTGTAAAGTAGTAATGTTAAAAAAACATAACAGGGATGAAGCAGAAGAACGAAGAAAAGACAGTCATGGTGACGACGAATAAGAAGAAGAAGCACGCTTGCAAGTCAACAGAGAGGGTGTTAAGCATGGTTAGATAGATAGTGACAGTGAATATAACGAGGATAGACAATAATAAATATATATATATATATATATATATATATATATATATATATATATATATATATATATATATATATATATATATATATAAATATATATATGTATATATATATATATATATATATATATATGGCGTGGCGCAGTGGGAGAGTGGCCGTGCTCAACCCGAGGGTCCCTGGTTCAATCCCCACCTAGTACCAACCTCATCACGTCCGTTGTGTCCTGAGCAAGACACTTCACCCTTGCTCCTTATGGGTGCTGGTTAGCGCCTTGCATGGCAGCTCCCTCCATCAGTGTGTGTGAATGTGTGTGTGAATGGGTAAAAGTAGTGTCAAAGCGCTTTGAGTACCTTGAAGGTAGAAAAGCGCTATACAAGTACAACCCATATATATATATATATACATATATATATATATATATATATATATATATATATATATATATATATATATATACATATATATATATATATATATATATATATATATATATATATATATGTATACATATATAGCTAGAACTCACTGAAAGTCAAGTATTTATATATATATATATATATATATATATATATATATATATATATATATATATATATATATATATATATATATATATATATATATATATAAATTGTAGCGTCCCTGAAGCTACACTATATATATATTAGGGGTGGGCAAATTAATGCGTTAATTATGAGTTAACTCATCAATCTATTAACGCCGACAATTATTTTATCGCATGTTTGCATATGTTGTTTACATGCTTTTATTTTGTTAACGCCTTTTCTTAACAAGATGGCGTCGCCCGGCGTCGAGGGGCTCTTGGTAAAGACGGAACATTTGGCAAAAATACCGGACAATTCTGCAAATTTCATGGCTGGCTTACAGTCACTCCGGGATCACTTACGACCGCCAGACAATTCTGAATGTGGATAGATCGGGCCGTTTTGGACTGAATGACGCGTGCTTGCTAGACCGGCTAGCTAGCATGGGAATACTTTGCCGGCTACATCCAGCGGCCGGTGAAGCAGCGAAGTATATGTGTTGTCAGTCTATTTATGAATAATGCAGACGAGGAGTGTTGGCTGAGTTCTTAACGTTTACTTTCAGAGCGTGCATATCACAACATAAAAGATGCCGTCATGGCGACACAACCTATACCGGGCTACCGCGCATGCTCGTGACTCCTGTTGCATGCTGGGTAGGGTAGTTATTTTATTCCCTGGCTCATAACGTCACAATATAGTACCATGTATATGATGCATTCAGTTTATCAAAGCACCAAGCAAACAATCGGAAAATTCCCGTCATATAAATTCCTAGATATGGTCATAATTATTTTAAGTGCACTACGCAGAATAAACACAACATTATTAATATTGCTACTACGGATAATTTGATCAAAAATTCCCTAAAACAGCCCACTACCTATAATATAGGTTTTTTAAACATAAGATCCCTGATAAAAAAAAATGTGTCTGCTGTTACCTCAGAAATTGCCTGTTCAGATGTTATGATTGTGGCTCAGAGATTTGTATGTAGATTATATTTATTTTTCATAACAAACAGGATAACTTAAATACCCTGGCAGTGGTAGTAATAAGCTTAAATGTTTGTATTTACATTTTTTGAGTTGATTTTCATAAAATATGCTATTTAACTGCTACTGCTTAACAAGGACTGATTTAAATTGTGTTTGCACAACAAATATTTTGGCACTTTTGTTCATGTGGGGGAATATTCCAATAAAGGTGCACTACACACTACTTTTGAATTCATTATTGGGCTTTGCGTATACAATGCAGTTAATCGCGATTAATCAGAGAAATAGTGCGATTAACTTCGATTAAAAATTTTTATCGTTGCCCAGCCCTAATATATATATATATATATATATATATATATATATATAAATATATATATATATATATATTATTTAAACTTCTTTTTCTTGACGTTCAGCTGTGAATTTCAGCTATAAATATACTCCTCCCCCTTAACCCCACCTCCCGATCTTTGCCAACTCAACAACCCCCCCACCCTCAAACTCACGAATTCGAAAGTCTCAAGGTTGGCAAGTATGAACTAAGCTTTTACCATGAATTGATTAACGTGGACCCCGACTTAAACAAGGTAAAAAAAACTTATTGGGGTGTTTAAATTTAGTGGTCAATTGTACGGAATATGCAACCTACTAATAAAAATCTCAATCAATCAATTATCAATCAATCAATTTCATGTTTTATTTGTGGAACACATATCAAGCCATGTTTTCACGTTCAGCTGGAACCATGCGCCAACAATGATTTTTCCGTGCATTTGCGACTATAGAAACTGTCTCTGGCACAAGTTAAAATGAATCCTTTTATTCGTCATTTCTTCCTTTTTTTTTTTTTTTTTTTATCAGCTTCTGATTTCATCACAACTTTTCCCTGCATTTGTTTTATGCGATGAGAATCTCCTCTTCATTTTAACGACCTGATCCTGTTTTTCCAGGCTGAAAAGGCTTGAAACTTCCAGGGTATTGGCATCAGGGAGAATATTAACAATCCTGCCTAAAAACCACAAGCTCAGGCCCAGCGGGTAGTTTTTTTACATCATATATGAGGCCAATGTGCCGTCCTGTTCTTTTGTGATTTTGCCACTTATGACTTATTTTCCTCTCTCCTGCAGTCTCCAAACATGAACATTCCAGCTCGTCGGTCATGATGGGAAGACTGCAAGAGAAATGTTGGACATGATACTCTCTCGCTGTCCTGCAACTTGTCTCCTGGATCACATGATTGATGAGCCACTCATTCATGCGTCTCGCTCTACAATTAGGAGATGTGACGTTTGGGAAGGAATGGAGTCTTTTGAACGGCTCTTTTAAATGAACGATGAGAACCGATTCCCAGTTGTAGGACGTTCGTTTGAGGGACGTTTTTTTTTTTTTTCACATGCAAACTTAGTCTTCGGCAATTGTCCACTCTGCACGTGCATGCCAGCCGACTGGCAGCTGCACTAGAAAGTGAGTCAGAGTGAAAGAAAACAGCAGCATTTACATTACATGTATTTTTACATTTATAATATGTATATATGTATATACAGTCGTGGTCAAAAGTTGTACACTTGTAAAGAACATCATGTCATGGCTCTCTTGAGTTTCCAATAATTTTTACAACTCTTAATTTTTTGTGATAGAGTGATTGGAGCACATATTTGTTGGTCACAAAAAAAACATTCATGAAGTTTGCTTCTTTTATGAATTTATTATTGGTCTACTGAAAATGTGAGCAAATCTGCTGGGTCCAAAGTATACAAACAGCAATGTTAAATATTTGCTTATATGTCCCTTTGCAATTTCACTGCAATAAGGTGCTTTTGGTGGCCATCCACAATATTGTGCTTGAATTTTCGACCACAAAATTGCTGCAGTTCAACTAAATGTGTTGCTTTTCTGACATGGACTTGTTTTTTCAGCATTGTCCACACGTTTGAGTCAGGACTTTGAGAAGGCCATTCTAAAACTTTAATTCTAGCCTGATTTAGTCATTCCTTTACCCCTTTTGAGGTGTGTTTGGGGTCATTGTCCTGTTGGAACACCCAACTGCGCCCAGGACCCAACCTCTGGGCTGATGATTTTAGCTATTCCTGAAGAATTTGGTGATAATCCTCCTTTTTCATTGTCCCATTCAAAGCACCAGTTCCATTGACAGCAAAATAGGCCCAGAGTATAATACTACCACCACCATGCTTGATGGTAGGATTGCTGTTCCTATGATTAAAGGCCTCACCTTTTCTCCTCCAAACATATTGCTGGGTATGCTGGGTAGTTCTTTTTTTTTTTCATTTGACATCACATGGACAAAGATAAAGACATTCTGGATGAAAGTTCTGTGGTCAGATGAAATAAAAATTGAGCTGTTTGGCCACAAAACCCAGCATGTGTTGGTTTTCTGACATGGACTTGTTTCTTCAGCATTGTTCAGACGTTTAAGTCAGGACTTTGGGAAGGCCATTCTAAAACCTTCATTGTAGCCTGATTTAGCCATTCCTTTTCCACTTTTGAGGTGTGTTTGGGGTCATTGTCCTGTTGGAACACCAAACTGCGCCCAGGACCCAACCTCTGGGCTGATGATTTTAGCTATTCCTGAAGAATCTGGTGGTAATCCTCCTTTTTCATTGTCCCATTTAAAGCACCAGTTCCATTGACAGCAAAATAGGCCCAGAGTATAATACTACCACCACCATGCTTGATGGTAGGATTGCTGTTCCTATGATTAAAGGCCTCACCTTTTCTCCTCCAAACATATTGCTGGGTATGCTGGGTAGTTCTTTTTTTTTAAATTTGACATCACATGGACAAAGATAAAGACCTTCTGGATGAAAGTTCTGTGGTCAGATGAAATGAAAATTTAGCTGTTTGGCCACAATACCCAGCATGTGTTGGTTTTCTGACATGGACTTGTTTCTTCAGCATTGTTCAGACGTTTAAGTCAGGACTTTGGGAAGGCCATTCTAAAACCTTCATTGTAGCCTGATTTAGCCATTCCTTTACCACTTTTGAGGTGTGTCTGGGGTCATTGTCCTGTTGGAACACACAACTGCGCCTAACACCTAACCTCCGGGCTGATGATTTTAGTTTGTCCTGAATAATTTGGACTGTATTTGTAAATGTAATTATTGGAATCATATATCTGATCTATTTTTTTTACTGATACTGGTGATGTTTTCCTTATAACAAAAAAAAATGTAGCTATAAGAGCCAGTCTTTTGAACGGCTCCTCAAGATCAGGCTCCTTCAAAGAGCTATAAATCCCATCTCTATCCACAAGGAATTTGACTTGCTGTGTTTGTGGAGGCGGGATGGTCTTCTTTCCACCAATCTGCATCCACTTCCCCCTCCTTCCCCCTGGAGTTCTGCCTCTAAGCCAGTAATTAGGTGGGCCGGCACCCGGGGACTCAAAACTCTTCCCCGCGTTGCAGCCTAACTTCTTCCAAACTGTCCCGGGACTCTGAGCTGCGCTTCTCCCGCTGCTAACTCAGCTTTCTTTAGGATTTTCTTTCTCAGGGATGGCCGCATCTATTCTGGAGGTAGGAAATCTAATTGTAAGTATGGAGCCTATTTTTCATTCTTCCACCATACAATGAGTATGAGTATATACAGTATGGTATATATCATGGTGAATATCATGGTGGATATCATGGTATATATCATGGTAAAGATCGTAGTATACATGATGGTGAATATATTTGTGAATATCATGGTTTATATCATTATGAACATCATGGAATACATATCATGGTGAATATCATGGTATATAACATGGTGAATATCATGGTATATATCTTGGTGAACATCATAGTGAATATCATGGTGAATATCATGGTATATATCATGGTCTGTATTATGGTAAATATCATGGTACAGATCATGGTATATATCATGGTATATGAGGTTGCTCTTGGCAATGTTTGTAAATGCACCATTTTGAGTTTTGTTTGCGTATGTATATTTTACAATTACTGTATTACAGGGCTACTCAACTGGCAACCCGTGGGCCAAATCAGGCCCCAGAATGACATCAGACTGGTCAGCAAGTTTAGTATTAACACAAACTTAAACTTTTGGCTGTCATATAAAGGATATTTGACTAGCTTTTTGGCAGTAGGTCATAGTTTACAATATACGAGAACTTTCTCTATTCACAGTAAAACATTGCAAAAGTAGATTTGTCAGTATATATTTTCACTGTATATGGAAAAAACAGTATTAATATTTTTTGCAGTAAAAAACTGGCAGCTTGGTCGCCAGGATTTTACTATAAAATATATTGTGTTTTTTTTTACAACATATTACTGGAAATATAAAAACAGTAAATATGTTTTAATTCTAGCATCTGAGTTGGCAATTGTTTACTGTAAAAAACAAAAACAAACCTGCACTACCGCTTTTCCATTTACAGAATACACCATAAAAATAGCTAAGTCGCCAGAATTTTACTGCAAAATATACTCTTTTTTTTTTTTGTACACAATGTATTACGGGGAATGGAAAAACAGTACAACTGTTTTTTACAGTAGAAAAAACTGCCTGCTTAGTGTCCGGAAATTTATTGTAAAAATCATGGTGATTTTTACAACATATTTAAATGGAAACACAGTACCACCAGCTTTTATTCTGGCATCTGAGCTGCCAGTTTTTTACCGTGAAAAAAACGGTTGTAAAAAAACGGCTGTAAAAAACAGCAACCATATATTTTAAGGTAAAAAACTGGCCACCAGAATTTTACTGCAAAATATTCCTTTTTTTTTACAGCATATTACTGTAAATTGAAAAACAGTACCACTATTTTTAACAGTAAAAAAACTGGCAGCTCAATAAGTATGAGTACATACAGTATGGTATAAATCATGGCAGGGGTCACCAATGCAGTGTCTGCGGGCACCAGTTAGCCCGTAAGGACCAGATGAGAAGCCCGCTGGCCTGTTCTAAAAATCGCTCAAATAGCAGCACTTACCAGTGAGCTACCTCTATTTTTTTAATTGTATTTATTTACTAGCAAGCTGGTCTCGCTTTGCTCGACATTTTTAATTCTAAGAGAGACAAAACTAACATAGAATTTGAAAATCCAAGAAAATATTTTAAAGACTTGGTCTTCACTTGTTAAAATAAATTAATTTATTTTTTTACTTTGCTTCTTGTAACTTTCAGAAAGACAATTCTAGAGAAAAAATACAACCTTAAAAATGATTTTAGGATTTTTAAACACATATACCCTTTTACATTTTAAATTCCTTCCTCTTCTTTCCTGACAATTTTAAATTTAAAGCCCGCCAGGCTGCACCAAACTTTTGGTGCCTTGTTGACACAAAAAAGTACAGTGGTGTATGCGCAGCAGCTATGAAGGTTTGCAAGCCTGTTTGGTTCAACTTATCTTTGTGAATCAGCCTTTTCTGACATGAACTTCATCAAGAACAAACACAGAACATGCCCCACTGATGCACATCTGCAAGACTCACTCAGAGTTGCAGTGTCAAGTTATACACCAGAGTACAACACACTAGCTAACAGCATGCAATGCCAGGCTTCCCACTAACTAACAAAGAAACAGATAACAGATTTGGTGTCCAGTTCACAGTGTGACATGATTTATTGAAAAATTTGAGAGTTGACTTTTGTATTTTACATGAGTTATTATTTGTACAAACACGGTGCAAATTAATTCATGATTTGTTAAAAAAATGTTAGTGGCTAGCTAGTTAAAATGGGATGTTGTGATTTCACAAGACTGTCTTAGAAGTGATCATTTGAAAATGTTCATTTTGAAAAATGTGCACTTAGAGAAAATATAAAAATAAAGTGTTGCATATTGATATTTATCTGTTTCTATATATATTTATTGTGAGAAATCATTAAGATGATTAGTGTTTCCACAAAGATAAATATCATTAATTATTAATAATATAATATAGTTGAAGGTAAATTGAGCAAATTGGCTATTTCTGGCAATTTATTTAAGTTAGTATCAAACTGGTAGCTCTTTGCATTAATCAGTACCCAAGAAGTAGCTCTTGGTTTCAAAAAGGTTGGTGACCCCTCTATCATGGTATATATCATGGTAGATGTCATGGTATGTATGGTGTATATGATATACCACGGTATATATCATGGTATATGAGGTTGCTCTTGACAAGTTTTCCAAATGCACCATTTTGAGTTTTGTTTGCGTATGTATTTTTTACAATTACTGTATTACAGGGCTATTCAACTGGCAACCCGAGGGACAAATCAGGGCACCAAAATGACATCTGACTGGCTGGCAAATTTAGTATTAACAAAACTTTAACTTTTCACTGTCATATAAAGGATCTTTGACTAGCTTTTTGGCAGTAAGTCCTTAGAAACCTGTATAGACAAAGCTCAAATGTAGAAACACTGACAAAATACATCTACACAAAGCAAATATCCACTGCAGAGGACGCTGGTTCCTAGGAATATATGTGAACTATCTCCTTTTACAGTAAAACATTGCAACAGCAGGTTTTCCAGTTTAAATTTTACTGTAAATGGAAAAAAAGTATTAATATTTTTTGCAGTAAAAAACTGGCAGCTTGGTTGCCAGAATTATATGATAAAATATACAGGTTTTTTTTTTCAAATTATTACTAGACTAGTAAAACATTAAATATGTTTTAATAGTAGCATTTGAGTTGGCAATTTTTTACTGTGAAAAAAAACAACAACTGTGCTACCGCGTTTCCATGTACAGTAATACACCGCAAAAATAGCTTAGTCGCCGGAATTTTACTGCAAAATATACTGTTGTTTGTTTTTTGTTGTTTTACAATGTATTACGGAAAAATGGAAAAACCATACAACTGTTATTTTACAGTAAAAAAAACTGCTTGCTTATTTTCCGGAATTTTACTGTAAAAATAGTTGTTTTTACAACATATTTAAATGGAAATACAGTACCACCAGTTTTTATTCTGGCATCTGAGCTGCCAGTTTTTTTTCCCATGAAAAAAAACGGTGGTAAAAACATCAACCATATATTTTACGGTAAAAAAAAAAAAATGGTCACGAGAATTTTACTGCAAAATATAATTTTTTTTACAGCATATTACTGTAAATTGAAAAACAGTACCACTATTTTTACCAGTAAAAAACTGGCAGCTCATTAAGTATGAGCATATGCAGTATGGTATATATCATGGTATGTATCATGGTATGTATCTTGGTATGTATCATGGTATGTATCATGGTATATATCATGGTATATACTATGGTACATATCATGGTATATATCATTGTATGTATCATGGTGCTGTCTTTTGTCATGGTATATATCATGGTATATATTATGGTACATATCATGGTATATATCATGCTATATGAAGTTGCTCTTGACAAAGTTTGCAAATGCACCATTTAGATGTTTGTTTGCAAATGTATATTTTACAATTACTGTATTATAGGGCTAATCAACTGGCAACCCGAGGGCCAAATCAGGCCCCAGAATGACATCAGACTGGCCGGCAAGTTTAGTATTAACAAAAACTTTTACTTTTCACGGTTATATAAAGGATCTTTGACTAGTTTTTTGGCAGCAGGTCCTTAAAAACCGCAGAGCGTTCTTGTTGTACAGACAAAGCCTAAATGTAGAAACAAGACAAGGCTCAAATGTAGAAACACTGACAAAATACATCAAAACAAAGCAAATGTCCACTGCAGAAGATGCTGGTTCTCAGGAATATATGAGAGCTTTCTCCATTTACAGTAAAACATTGTAACAGTAGATTTTGCAGTATAAATTTTACTGTAAATGGAAAAACGGTATTACTATTTTTTGCAGTAAAAGACTGGCAGCTTGGTCGCCAGGATTTTAAAATAAAATGTATAGCTGTTTTTTTTTTTTAAACATATTACTGGAAAAGAAAAACGTTAAAAGCAATGTAACACTGTATCATCTCTTTTTATTTCGGATTAATTGGGTCTTCAGGTCGAGGAAACGCCACATTTCACTCACACTTCAAGTGAGCGATGAGGCAGACTCTCTGCGCATAATGTATGTCTAAAAAAAGGAGGAAATGTATCATTTTTTTCCACAATTTATTACAGAAGATTATGCATTACAATGTTCCAAGTTTCGAATGAGATATGATGTACTTGAATTATTCCACAATGGTGAAATGATGCCATCCATAAGCGGTAGAAAATGGATGGATGGATGGATGGATGGGTGAAATGATGCAGATTAAAAAATTCCACAAAAGTAAGGTAAAAATATCAGGGAACACAGAGGACATTAAAAGGTGCCATCAGCTGTCACGTCAGCAGCGCCATTTCAACATAAAGCTACAAAAGTAAAAATAACACATTTTGCACATATACTATTGCAAAAACACCATTTCCACTCCCACATATGCCGCGGTGGCATCTGTGGAGCTGCACGCCATCATTTGCAGGGGCGTGGGCCTGCACAGCGACCAAGAGAAGCTGCTATTTAGCAGAATAAAAGTTTGTGTTTTGTACGAACATTAAAATGCAGGTGTGCACAATTACAGGTATAGCTTGAAATAAGCCGGAGTGCTAAAAAAAGGAGGAAATGTATCCTTTTTTTCCACATTTTATTACAAACCATTATGCATGACAATGTTCGAAGTTTAGGATGAGATATGATGGACTTGAATTATTCCACAATGGTGAAATGATGCAGATTGAAAAATTCCACAAAATTAAGGTAAAAATATGAAGGAACACAGAGTACATTAAAAGGTGCTATCAGCTGTCATGTCAGCAGTGCCATTTCAACATACGGCTACAAAAGTAAAAATATCACATTTTGCACTTATACTATTGCAAAAACACCATTTCCACTCCCACATACGCCGCAGTGGCATCTGTGGAGCTGCACGCCATCATCTGCAGGGGCGTGGGCCTGCACAGCGACCAAGAGAAGCTGTAATTTAGCAGAATAAAAGTTTGTGTTTTGTACGAACATTAAAAAGCAGGTGTGCACATTTACAGGTATAGCTTGAAATAAGCCGGAGTGCAGAATGAACAAGGTCTTGCGAGCGTTAAGTTCTTGCAAACAAGCTTGAACGTAGTTTGTTGGAGTAGACGGTAACAAAAGATTGGATTTTCTATGTCTCATGTTCTTCCTCGTCCCCCAGGAAGAAGCACGTTATGGCTCCAGTCCTCTGGCTATGCTGACTGCGACCTGTAACAAGTTTGGCAGCACCAGCCCAGTCAGGGACTCAGCCACACCCGCGAAAAACGGCGGCCCCAGTCCGCTCAAGAAGGCCTACGGCATGACCTCGGAGCTTCAGGCGGCTAAGAACGCACGGGTCGCAGACGGCAGCGGCATGGTGGACTCCTACGGCGGCTCCTACACCTCAGCCGGAGGCGGACTGCTAACCCCGACCGGGAGCCCCCCTCCTACCAGCGGAGGTTATGCTACAGAGTACAACCCTTTCTCCCACTCCTTCCAGACGTCCGTCTCCCAGGATCAGTCCTTGTTAGTGTCCAAAAGCCACGCTCCAGCGGACTGCCTCACTAGCGTCTATACCTCACTAGACATGACGCACCCGTACGGCTCCTGGTATAAAGCCGGCATCCATCCCGGTATCACCGCCGCCCCCGCCAACGCCACGTCTTCCTGGTGGGACGTCCATCCAAACTCCAACTGGTTGTCAGCGACCCAGCCCCAGTCGGACGGAGGTCTTCAAGCCTCCCTGCAGCCGGTGGCGCCTCAGGCTTCCCTTAGCCCGCAGTTGCCCAGTTACACCACCGATTTTACTTCCCTGAACCCGGCCCCCTACCCATCGGTGGGACTGGGCTCCTCCTCGCACCTCCTCCAGCCCTCCCAGCACATGCTGCCCCAGGACATGTACAAGCCCAAGCCTGTGCAAGGCGCGGGGCTAATTGAGAGTCCCATGGGCTTAAAACCAGCCAGGGGATCAGGGGGCTACGGCACGGGTACGACGCCCTCAAGGTCCTCGTGTGACTGCCCCAACTGCCAGGAGCTCGAGAGACTGGGGGCCTCGGCTGCCTCCCTGAGGAAGAAGCCGGTGCACAGCTGCCACATCCCTGGGTGCGGGAAGGTCTACGGCAAGGCGTCCCACCTGAAGGCCCACCTGCGCTGGCACACGGGCGAGAGGCCCTTCGTCTGCAACTGGCTCTTCTGCGGCAAGCGCTTCACCCGCTCCGACGAGCTGGAGAGGCACGTTCGCACGCACACCCGGGAGAAGAAGTTCACCTGCCTGCTGTGCAACAAGCGCTTCACCCGCAGCGACCACCTCTCCAAGCACCAGAAGACCCACGCGGACTCGGCGCTGCAGGGCAAAGCCGGGACCGCCGAGGGCGAGGCTGACCACCGCAACGAGGAGACGGCAGAGCTCAACGCCGGCAACCGCGCCGCTGACCCCGTCACCAACGGAGACGAGAAGATGGCGGCGACCGCTGGACTGGAGAACAGCAGCGGACTGTTGGAGATCTGACCTGCTGGCTTCGGGACAACATTTCATTTGAAACATTTGCCCTAGAGTACACCCTCAGCCAGACATCTTCATGTGGGAAACCTTTACAGCTTTGAGGGCCATGAATTACATTCTTAGATATATTTTTATACACACTTTAAAACAAATCTGTAGATTTTACAGTAAAAAAATGGCAACTCAGTCACAGGAATATTTTTTTTGTTTTAAATATACAATGTTGGGTTTTTTTTGTTTTTTTTTACAACATATTACTCTAAATGAAAAAAAAAAACAGTACCACTGTTTTTTACAGTAAAAAAAAAAAAAAGACTGCCAGCTTAGTGGCCAGAATTTTACTGTAAAATTGACAGCGTTTTACTGGAAATGGGAAAAAGGACTACTTTTTTCAGTACCAGTTTTTTACTGTGAAAAAAACTGAGGCACCATTTTTTTTCCATCTACAGTAAAACATTGAAACAGCAACAGTGGATTTTACAGTATTAATTTTACTGTAAAATATACAGCATTTTACTGTAAATGGAAAAACAGTATTACTATTTTTTGCAGTAAAAAACTGAATTTTTTTGTAAAATTGACAGCGTTTTACTGGAAATGGAAAACAGGACCATTTCTTCACTACCAGTTTTTTACTGTGAAAAAACCCAGGCACCATTTTTCTCCATTTACAGTAAAACATTGCAACAGTAGATTTTACAATATACATTTTACCGTAAAATATACTATATTTTCACAGCATTTTACTGTAAATAGAAAAACAGTATTACTATTTTTTGCAGTAAAAACTGGCAGCTTGGTCGCCAGGATTTTACTATAAAATATATAGTTGTTTTTTTTCCAACATATTACTGGAATAGAAAAACAGTAAAAAAAATAATTGATTCTTGCATCTGAGTTGGCACTTTTTTACTGTAAGAAAAAAACTGTGCTACCACTTTTTCACTAACAGTAATACACCGTAAAAAAACAGCTTGGACGCCGAAATTTTACTGCAAAATGTACGTTTTTTGTTTTTGGTTTTACAATGTATTACGGCAAATGAAAAAACAGTACAACTGTTATTTTACAGTAAAAAAATGGCTGCTTAGTGTCCAGAATTTACTGTAAAAATCATGGAGGTTTTTACAATATATTAAAATGGAAATACAGTGCCACCAGTTTTTATTCTGGCATCTGTGCTGCCAGTTTTTTACCGTGAAAAAAAAAAAAAACCTGTGGTAAAAACAGCAACCATATATTTTACAGCAAAAAAACAACAATTGGTCGCCAGAATTTCACTGCAAAATATGCCTTTTTTTTTTACAGCATATTACTGGTAATTGAAAAACAGTACCACTATTTTTGTCAGTAAAAAACTGGCAGCTCGGTCACCAGAATTTTACCCAAAAAAACAATGTCGTAGTTTTTTCAATTTTTATATAAAATTGATACTAATAATAATGATTTCAAAGCAAGTTATCCATCAAATTGTGCATAATAAAAGTAGCAATAGATGTAATGGTCCAATTGTGAAGTCGACTATTTTTTAGAGTATTTTTATCTTAATGTAAAAAAAAAAAAAAAAACTGTACTTTTTTGACTGTAGCAATCTGTGGTGCTGGTTTTGAAATTACCGTAATACACCCAAAAATCTACAGTTGTTGATTTGCAGCAAAAAAACAAAAACAAAAAAAACTGGCTGCTCAGGTGCCAAAATTTTACTGTAAAAATGCATTTTTATTTTTATTTACAGTAAAAAAAAAAAACTGTGCATTTTACAATAGAATTCTGGCAACTGAGCTGCCTTTTCTTTTCTTTTTTTTTCTTTTTTTTTACCATAAATACAGCAGTGCAGTTTTTCCATTGACAGTAATATATACTACATTTTGAGGTCAAATTATTGCAACTTACCATTTTTTTTTTGCATTTTAGTTTTTCCAAAATCTAATAATAAAATTAAAAATGGTGTAATAATAAATTATGTAATTATAAGTGGCCCTCTGGGGCCAAAAATAACTGCCATGTGGCCCTCAGTGCAAATGACTCTGACACCTCTGCAATACAGTGATGTTTTTTCTGTCAAAATGGAGAGAATGAAAACATTTAGCAGGAAAAGATAAAGTGCTACATTGGCACACATGATGCCACATAAAATGTGCCAGATGTGGCCCCGGGGCCTTACGTTTGACAGCAGTAATATAGAAGGACACGCTGCACGCACGTACAACACATCCACCTTTTTTGAAGCCAACACACTTTTTTTTTTTGGGCCTTTCAAATGAAATTAGAGCAACCACTGTGGGGAAATAGAATCTGCAAAGGCAGAAGGAAAAGAGCTCCGAAGCCACAAAAGGAAAGTCGTTTCAGAGCGAGACTTTTGGTCAGCGTGGCATAACTCTGCACAAAAATCGGATTCGCAGCTGTACTTTGATACATAATCACTCTTAGAACCATCCCCACGCTTGTTCTTCCTTAAGATATTTCTTTGTTTGCTTCCTCCCACGCGTAATTTAACTTCCTTATTTACAGAAGTCCTCTAATTTATGTCTTAAATTATAAACATCGGGGGATTATCTTGCACCTGGCAGGGAAATGATCCATTCGAGCCTGCAAGATTTAGCGTTAATTTAAAGACTTACCTTTTTTTTTTTCTCTATTTATTAGTTATAACAAAGAGTTTGGAAGTTGAAGATTTATTTATAGATCTTGACATGTAGATGTGTGTAAGCTATTTCCATGTTTCTTTTGTAATTGTGAACTTTTCCAAAGCATATACATTAAAGATGAATTAAGGGTTGCACCTAGAGTGTATAAACATGTGAGGCGTATTTGTGTCATTTTTCATATGAGCTGTAAAATTCCCACTCAGGAGAATAATTGAATAGTGCAGTTGTTCTCAAACCACTCAGAACACACTTGTCTGTCCAAGAAGTTCCGCCCAATCTATTTCCAATTCTGAAACGCAGATCAAAAAGTAAAATTAGGGCGGTTTTTCGATTTTTATTATTTATGGCAGATTATAAAACATTCAAAAAAAAGGGTTGATTTTCATTAAAAAAAATATTGCCATAATATTGGGTTGTGATCCGTTTTGCTTTAATGGATTATACTGTTTTCCCAGATAAACGCAAAAAAATTTGCAAAAATGTGTTTTCATCTCTGTGATGACAAATTGAACTGGAAGTAGTATTTTAGCCATTCCTTTGCGTTTAGCATGTTTTTAGCACAACGCTAACATATTTGTTCAGCAGGAGTCCTATATATAAGAGGAAATGTCATTAAATAGTCATATAACTTTTGTTTCACAAATGAAAATAGAAAAAAAATGGTCCAGAACATATTTTTTAGGACTCCGGCTGAACACGGATGATACCATTGTGCTAAAAGAAAAACATGCTAAACGCAAAGAAAAGGCTAAAATACTGCTTCCGGTTCAATTAGTCATTGCACAGATAACCACAATTTGATTTTTTGATTTGCGTTTCAGAATTCGAAAAAGAATGAACGGAAGGTACACGGACCCAAGTACCATGACCAACATTAATATACAGTAGCACAGTATATCAAAGTATTCATAAAAAAAGTCAGATGTTGTATGATTCATATGTTTTGCCACTGTAACAGTTTGAACAGCAACACTGTGTTTGAATGTAGAAAAATAAATCACTGTCCTTGCAAACTTTTTGGACATGTAAAGAAAAACGAAAATATGTCAAATATGTGATAAAACTGTATACATGTTCAAACTAAACTTCAACCAACCAACCGAATAATGAACTATACTGTATCTCTGGTGTACCACTAGATGGAGCCAGCGTACCATTAGTGGTACACATACCACAGTTTGAGAATCCTTGTGATAGCAGGTTTGAAGTCTTCAGTTTTTGAAAGTGAACTAAAGTTAAAGGCCTACTGAAAC
Source organism: Nerophis ophidion (assembly GCF_033978795.1). Taxonomy (NCBI): domain Eukaryota; kingdom Metazoa; phylum Chordata; class Actinopteri; order Syngnathiformes; family Syngnathidae; genus Nerophis; species Nerophis ophidion. Next base: position 53,144,249 of record NC_084612.1, on the reverse strand, counting down.
CCACTACTACCCACCACGCAGTCTGATAGTTTATATATCAATGATGAAATATTAACATTGCAACACATGCCAATACGGCCTTTTTAGTTTACTAAATTGCAATTTTAAATTTCCCGGGAGTTTCATCTCAAAAACGTCGTGTAATGATGACGTGTACGTAAGACGTCACAGGTTTTTAGGAAGTATGAGCGCTACTCACACACACAGCTAAATGTCGTCTGCTTTAACGACATAATTACACAGTATTTTGGAGAACTGTTTACCGGATCTTTTGCAATTAGTTCAATTAATATTGGAGAAGTCAAAGTAGCAAGATGGAGTTGGGAAGCTTTAGCCACACAAACACATGGTGATTCCTTGTTTAAAATTCACAGAGTTGAAACTTTCCTATGGATCACAGCGGACATGGATCCCGACAACTTGTCAACCAGCAGGTTTCGGTGAGAAAATTGTGGTTAAAAAGTCGCCACTTACCGGATATCAGCTGAGCTTGCGCCTCCTGTACAGCTGCTGTCGACTTCCCCGAGACACTGCGCGTCAACACCCGGCCGTGGACGTACACTTCCGACTATCAGGTATTGTTAAACTCACTAAAACACTAGCAATACAATAGAAAGATAAGAGATTTCCCAGCATTATCCTAGTAAATGTCTCTAAAAACATATGAATCCGTCTCAATGCAACGCGATTGCAATCGCGTTTTTATTTTTTTAATTATTATAAATTTTTTTTCTAGTCCGTCGCTATCAATATCTTCATACACAAATCTATCATCCTCGCTCAAATTAATGGGGAAATTGTCGTTTTCTCAAGCCGAATAGCACTTTTTGTTGGGGGCTCCCATTAAAAACAATGTGAATATGTGAGGAGCCCCCACACGTGTGACGTCATCGTCTGTGATTTCCGGAAGAGGCAGGGCTTTTCTCCAGTTGCGAACTTTATCCTGGATTTTCTCTACTAAATCCTTTCAGCAAAAATATGGCAATATCGCGAAATGATCAAGTATGACACATGGAATGGACCTGCTATCACCTTTTGAATAAGAAAATCTCATTTCAGTAGGCCTTTAAAGTTAAAGTACCAATGATTGTCACACACTCTTGGTGTGGCGAAATTATTCTCAGCAAGAGAATAGTGTCAAAGGTGAAGTGCATGGTGGTGTGTACGTGTCATCTTGTGGTCAATTATGGTGCTTTGAAAAAGTAAAGACATTTCAGAGCATTCTTTTTCTTACTTAATTTCATGTTTTTAGGCGTGTGGTATTTTGTTCTGGACTCTGGTCCCCCCAAAAAAATGTTTAAAGATATAAAGGTTTATTTGGTTGTTTTTAGTAATTCAATCCAAAATTTCTGAATCACACGAAAACCAAAGCTACATTTCCCATGAGGAATAAAATAAGAGTAGATAAAATAATTACAAATATTAATAAATTAACTGAAAAATTCCCTCGGAAATTTTGATGGGCCTGCTATCTGTGCCCCGGACCTCTGGCCGGGGGTCGCTGGAAGCCGCCGTACTTATTCGATGGTGCCGAGTGTCTGAATCTTTAGGTTTAACTGTACAAGATAAACCACAGAGCTAGCCTAAAATAGTAGCATGTTTACATAAAGATGCTATCACTTAGGTTGTGTGCTAACGATAGCATGTCAGCATGTTTCATATACCAAATGATATGACTCGAACGGAAATAGAAAAAAAAAGGGCAAAATTAGATGAAAAAGTTAGCGTGCTTAAGTTAGCTTGCAATCATGCTACCTTTGGCATGTGAACAGTTAACAGGTGTCACACACCAAGTAATATGACTCTGGGTTAAACGATTGTAAAACTAGCTCAAAATGTTAGCACTCTAATGTTAGCATGACAGCAATCTAACGTCCATCCATCCATTTCCTACAGCGTGTCCCTTTCAGGGTGGCTGGGGTGTGCTGGAGCCTATCTCAGCTGCATTTGGGCAGAAGGCGGTGTAGACCTTGGTCAAGTCACCATGATAATTGTTAGCTTGTGTCACATACCAAGTTATATAACTCTAAGGTGTATGGCCATACTTGCCAACCCTCTAGAAATTTTCCGGGAGACTCCCGAATTTCAGTGCCTCTCTGGACAATCTCCCGGGACAACCATTCTCCCGAATTTTTCCCGATCTCCAGCCGGACCTGAGTGAGGACAGCCTGTCGTCACGTCCACTTTTCCTCCATATAAACAGCGTGCTGGCCCAGTCACGTTATAACATCTACGCCTCTTGGAGAGTGCACAACTGCACAAACAACAAGAAAGATAATATTATATATGTCTCCGTTATCCATAGGCTTATCTATAACTCATAAAGTTAAAGATAAGTTATTAAATGCATTATCACTTTACTTTTATTCACAGTTAAGTTAAGACGCATTTATTATTAATTTAGTTTACAAAAGCGGTGAAGTTGTCACATTGTGTAAATGGTAAATAAAAAGAGAATACAATGATTCGCAAATCCTTTTCAACTTATATTCAATTGAATAGACTGCAAAGACAAGATAATGTTTGAACTGAGAAACTTGTTGTTTTTTTTTGCAAATAATCATGACTTAGAATTTAATGGAGGGAACACATTGCAAAAAAAGTTGTCAGTTTTTGCCAAAAATTGGCAGCAGCAAAAATCTGGGTAGTTTTTAGCTCCGAAAAAAAAAGGGTAGTTTTTAGCTGTAAAAAAGGTATTTCAACAAGTAAATAGTGCATTAGGTACTTTATGTTGATATATATAATGCCCATAAGAGTATTCTACTAAAATATGTAGAGATGAGATGTGTCAGTATTAAAATATTACCTGAAATACATTTTTGGCAGCAGCAAAGTGGTCGTTTTGGTAATGTTTAGCTTTGTAAAGGGTATTTCGACATGTAAACAGTACAGTAGGTACTTGATATATGTATATGTAATGCTCATGAAGGTATTGTAGTAGAATATGCAGAGATAAGATGTGTCGATATCAAAATATTACTTGAAACATTTTTTGGGCAGCAACAAAGTGGCCATTTGGGTAGATATTTGTTCTAAAAAGGGTATTTTAACATGTAAATAGTACAGTAGGTACTTGATTTTGACATATGTAATGCCCATAATGGTATTCTAGTAAAATATGCAGTGATGAGATGTGTCAGTCTCAAAATATTACTAGAAATACATTTTTGGCAGCAGCAAAGTGGTTGTTTGGGTATATTTTAGCTTTTTAAAGGGTATTTGAACAAGTATACAGTACAGTACGTACTTGATTTATATATAAATATAATGTCCATAAGAGTATTCTAGTAAAATATGCAGAGATGAGATGTGTCGGTATTAAAATATTACTTGAAATACATTTTTGGCAGCAGCAAAGTGGTCGTATATATATATATATATATATATATATATATATATATATGTATATGTATATATGTATATATATATATATATATATATATATATATATATATATATATATATATATATATATATATATATATATATATATATATATATATATGTATGTATATACATATATATATATATATATGTAATACTAAAAAGGGTATTTCAACAAGTAAACAGTACAGGAGGTACTTAATGTTGATATATGTAATGCTCATAAGGGTATTCTAGTAAAATATGCAAAGATGAGATGTGTTAGTATTAAAAATTGAATTCATTTTTTGGGCAGCAGCAAAGTAGTTGTTTTGGTGTATTTTAGCTTTGTGAAGGGTATTTCAACAAATAAACAGTACAGTAGGCACTTGATTTATGTGTATGTATATATATATATATATATATATATATATATATATATATATATATATATATATATATATATATATATATATATATATATATTTATATATATATATATATATACATATATATTTATGTATGTATGTATGTATATATATATATATATATATATATATATACATACATACATACATAAATATATATGTCTATATATATATATATAAATATATATATATACATACATACATACATACATAAATATATATGTCTATATATATATATATATACATACATACATACATACATAAATATATATGTCTATATATATATATACATACATACATAAATATATATGTCTATATATATATATATATATATATATATATATATATATATATATATATATATATATATATATATATATATATATATATATATATATATATATATATAATGCTAACAAGGGTATTTCAACAAGTAAACGGTACAGTAAGTACTTGATGTTGATATATGTAATGCTAATAAGGGTTTTCTAGCAAAATACGCGAGTGTAAATATGGGATGTGTAAGTATCAAAATATTACGTCCAATCAGTTTTTGTCAAGCTATATTACATTTAATGACAATTTTACACAAATGAATACATCCAAATACTTTATAAATATGTATTATGTGCAAGAAGAAATAACAGTTACAATTGTGTGTATCTTCCAAACAAGAATGAGGTTTTATCACATAAACATCGGACTAACAATAGACCTTTAAATCTCATTAATCCCACAGAAGAGGTAAACTGTCCTTTTCCGGGCACGATAAAGTCTGACATAATGTCAATCACGTAGCGATACAATAACCAGGAAGATAAGTGTTTGCGAATTACACATAGTAATCCGCTGTGGACACACCAAGTCAAAAATGCAGGTTCAGGGAGCGCTGCGCACCACCGCAAAGGAAATACATTTTTGGCAGGCATTCACATTTTGCCACAACACACATGGGGGAAAGTCCTAGTTGGAAATTCAGCCGAATTAACTCCTCAACTGGCATTTTCACACACACCTCAAACCATCCGCACACATCCAACCTTTTCACGCATCCAATGAAACTATCTCGTGCACACGAGAAAAAAATTTCCCCCCAAAATTAGATTTTTCCCCATATCCTTTTAAGGGCCGGGTACATATTTTGTGTGTTTACCATATAAAAAACAAAGATTTCTTTCACAAAAAGTGCATAAAATTAACAAAAAATAAAATAATAAAAATATATGAAGAACGGGTGGATCTGGAATTATATTACAACAAACAATATATTCTTCACCCCATTTATTTCCATTTCTATACATTTTAGAAAAATCCCCATGGAGCTAGCAGGGTGCCGCTAAAGAGCCGCATGTGGCTCTTGAGCCCGGGTTGCTGACCCCCGTCTTAAAGGAAGCAAACACGACAGGTGTGAAGGTATCCTCGGAAGATTCCACTTTCAAAACGATGCAACCGATCTTTTTTTGTTTCCGGCTCACATGGCACGGAAAATAATTTTCATTGTCATTTGTTGCGCGAAGAGAGACTCGGGTGACCTCTCGGCGCACAATGACCTCCAGTCAGAGATCCACTGTAGTGACGCTCAGGACAATTGCTCCACTCTTAAAGCTTAAAAGGCGTAATTACTGAGAGCGATGTGGGAATAAAAGACAGGAGGGATTAGGACTGAAGGCTGCTGCTTGCATTGTGGCGCTCAGACAAAAGGGGAGCCCAATTAAAAGAGGATGCAGGATAAAAGAGGTGATGTGGAGATATCAGTGCAGTGGCGCACACCATTGCCGGCATTTTTTTTATGTTTCTGTCAAGACCTTTAAGGTTTATGTGGAATAATGAATTGAATGGATTGTTTTATTCCGGCAGAAAGATATATAGCAACACTTCATCACTCTTTGTGATTTGACAGACATGCAACGGCACCCACCGAAAAGGGATATGGGGAATAAAAAGCAAGAATGCTTATCCATGTCCCGCCCCTAATTTACAATCAATGTGTATGTTGGTTATATATGTTGGTTATATCATCCAGGTTTCAACAGCATATTTGATGGATACATGTCAGCGATCCTGTTCTGTCTTCCTGTAATGTTGAACCTGTTCTGTCTCCCTGTAATGTTTGATCCTGTTCTGTCTCCCTGTAATGTTTGTCTGATCTTGAATGGGATTCCATCCATCCATTTTCTACCGCTTATTCCCTTTGGGGTCGCGGTAGGCGCTGGTGCTAAATTTTTTGGCAGCAAGAAAGTTGCCATTTGGGTAGTTTTTAGCTCTAAAAAGGGTATTTCAACAAGTGAACAGTAGAGTTGGTACTTGATGTGTATATATATATATATATATATATAATGCACATAAATCTAAATATATATCTAATACATATATATATATATAATGCACATATATGTAATATATATATATATATATATATATATATATATATATAATGCACATAAATATATATATGTGCATAATATATATATATATATATATATATATATATATATATATATATATATATATATATATATATATATATATATATATATATATAAATATGTAATATATATATATAATGCCCATAAGAATATTCTAGTAAAATTTGCAGAGATGAGATGTGTCGGTATTAAAATATTACTTGAAATACATTTTTGGCAGCAGCAAAGTGATTGTTTTGGTAGTTTTTTAGCTTTGTACAGGGTATTTCAACAAGTAAACAGTAGAGTAGGTACTTGATTTATATATATGTAATGCTAATAAGGGTATTGTAGTAGAATATGCAGAGATAGGATGTGTCAATATCAAAATATTATTTGAAACATTTTTTCGGCAGCGACAAAGTGGTCATGTGGGTGGATATTTGCTCTAAAAAGGGTATTTCAACAAGTAAACAGTACAGTAGGTACTTGATTTTGATATATATAATTTCCATAAGAGTATTATCGTAAAATATGCAGAATTGATATGTGTCAGTATTATAATATTACTTGAAATACATTTTTTAGCAGCAGCAAAGTGGTCGTTTTGGTAGTTTTTAGCTTTATAATGGGTATTTCGACAAGTAAACAGTACAGTAGGTACTTGATTTATATATATGTAATGCCCATAAGGGTATTCTATTAAAATATGCAGAGATAAGATGTGTCAATATCAAAATATTACTTGAAACATTTTTTGGCAGCAACAAAGTGGCCATTTGGGTAGATATTTACTCTAAAAAGGGTATTTCAACAAGTAAACAGTACAGTAGGTACTTAATGTTGATATATGTAATGCCCATGAGGGTATTCTAGTAAAATATGCAGAGATGAGATGTGTCAGTATTAAAATTTTACTTGAAATATATTTTTGGAATAAGCAAAGTGGTCGTTTGGGTAAAAAAATGAATTTCCCCTTGGGGATTAATAAAGTATTTCTGAATCTGATTCTAATTTCAGAATAAGAATAACATATGATAATGGATGATAAAGACAAGTTTTTTTGTTGTTGTTTTTTGTGTTTTTTGTTGTTGTTAGTTTCTTAGTCCACATGATGTCCAATTCGTGTTTCTTCTTGTGTTATTTTGTGCAGATTCATTAACCAAATTTTCCATGTGATCATTTATGTCGTTGTGATGACCCAGTTTAAGTCTGGTTGTAATCCGTTTCCGGTTTTGAGGTTCGATTGTCCAGATAATCCCGCACAGACCGAAAGTGGCACCTGGAGAATGCACTGTAAATTCCTATGAGAGGAAGTGACACTTCTGGGTATCTTTCGTCTTCTGAAGCCTTGTCTGGTATGCTATGTCCCGTATTCCACAGTGACTTCTTTTGCACCTGTGTCCCAAAGTTGAGATAGTCCAAACAGCTAGTCATGTTTTTGATAGTTTCCCTACAACACATTTTTTACCGCAAGGTTGAACACTAACAAAAATGCTTAATGTGGAGGGACTGCTTAAAAGAAGGAGAACAGTAGCGATTTTATGAGCCATGTCATTAATACAAATTACTGTAGTCCCGATACCAATAGTTTGGTACAGGTACCAAGATTTATTTAGATATTTTGCTTTAAAAAACGGGACCACAAAAAAATTGTCATTATTGGCTTTATTTGAACAAAAAATCTTTGAGTACATGAAACATATGTTTATTATTGTAATTTAGTCCTTAAATAAAATAGTGAACGTACTAGACAACCCGTCTTTTTGTTTGTTTACTTACTACTGTAAGTAAACAAACAAAAACTCCTAATTAGTCTGCTGACATATGCAGGAACATATTGTGTCATTTATCTACCTATTATTTTATTAACATTATGAGGGACAAACTGTAAAAATGGATTATTGATTTACTTGTTCATTTACTGTTAAAATCTGCTTATTTTCTGTTTTAACATGTTCTATCTACACTTCTGTTAAAATGTAATAATCACTTATTCTTCTCTTCTTGATATTTTACATTAGTTTTGTATGATACCACTTATTTAGGTATCAATCCGATACTAAGTAGTTACGGGATCATACATTGGTCATATTCCAAGTCCTCATGTGTCCATGGACATATTTACTGACTTTATGAATATAATATGATTTTTTTTAAAAGGAAAATATATTTTAGACAAAAAAATATATCGTTTCGACTAGATACACTCCTGTACTTGGTATCCTTACAGTGGATGTCAGGTGTAGATCCACCAGTGGTGTTTGTTTATATTGTGACGTCGGTGAGCTATTGTATCCTCCTACGGTGTGTAGTGAAGCATGTTTAGCTTTTCCTTGTCCTGCAGTGATGATGCTACTTGTAAAAAAATGACTTTATTCATCACCATGGAGGCGAGGATTAGTGATTTAGAAGTAGCTGAAAAACTGAAGACTGTGGATGGATGTTAGCTGGTAGCTAGCTAGCCATTTCTTAAAGCAGATCTTCTGAGGGTGTTTCAGTGTTATGACTTCATCTTTATCTTTACTTTTTATACCAAAATGCGTCCATTCTCCCTTTTCTGTCTACACACTGATCTGCTTGTAAGTACTCTGTGATTGTGCGCTGCCGAACATGCTCATGTGCTCGTGAACCCGTCACGACGTGAGGCGTCGTCATGCCCGTTAGAAAAATAAATACATTGGGAAATGCTACTCTGTGTGTGCGCGCTGCCAAAATTGCTCCTCTGGTCTTACAACCAGCAATGTCACCACATGACGACGACGCTCCGTCATGCCTGTAAAAAAATGTTTTTATATATATGGTGACCCGGTACTTTTCAAACAGAGTATAGTACCATTTTTGATCTATTAGAACCGTGATACTATACTAGTATACCATACAACCCTAATACAAATACAGTATATAAAATATATAAAATATATAAAATCCTTGACCTCCTGCTTTAAGTATTTTTTTTGACTGAAAAGGTGAATTTCTATTTTTCCAAATATGGTAAGAACCCCCCAGAAGCACACTCCAACTCTCCTGTTGCAACATTTACACTTAGCAGGCTGCATGGTTCCAATTTGAGGCTTCTAATGAGCTGGAGTTGAGGTCAATTTATATAAAACGTCCCCGAGACCGACTCTGTCATCAGGGTGCGTCGTGTTTATGGTGGTCTGAAGTGGGATCATGGTCACAGCATGAAAGTCTACCGGGGGGGAGTGGGGCTTGGGTGTGTCAGGCCGATGAGGTTGCGAGAAAGGATGGGGGTTTTGATGATGGTCAGTACCGCTGCCATTTTTAAAACACAACAGCAGTGGTGGCCTCCACGATATTTTTACCCCTTTAAAAAAAAACAAAAAGCCAGGAAACATTAAACCTTAAGAGGAAAATAATCACACGAGGGCACGACCACAAGGTGGACACTCACACTTTCCATATGTTTCAGCCACTTGCACTTTTATTTTTAAATCACATTTAGGAGTAACACAATTGTTGAGTCTTTTCCAACCATTTCTCAAACAGTGTTAGTTTAGTTTAGTTGAGTCTTTATTTGAAAGGACAATGCACAGAAACATTAAGCTCAAAGACCAATATGTTCTGCACCAGATTATAGCTAAATAGCTAATTTCCATCTACAGTCCCTGGCTACCTAAATTTAAGGGATACAAAAATCATGCAATAAAATGATAACAATAAAATCATACTATATCATGTAATTAAATTAAGAAAAGTCATAAAATTCCCTTTCATTGACACATACCTATCTATACATTACAACCTGTCAACCACCCCTCCTTTACATCATAAAACAGACAATACTTGCTTTTGTTCACATTTGTCATCATTTGTAAAAACAACCATGATTTTAACACACACACCTCCCAGTTTACAACAAAGTGCTCTCATGCATAAATACAATACATATAAAGTTGATGTGTCAATCATAGTGTCCACCTTAGTGATCGTGTGAGCAACTTTGATTGCTCCAAAACCACGTTTTAACTTTTGAAGTTTGTTGTGGGGTAGTTCCATTCCTTTACGGCTTTATATGAAAAGGCTGATTGTGCAAAAGATGTTTTACATCTGGGTACTCTACACTGGGGCTACAGGGGTTAGTGCTTCTGCCTTACAATACGAAGGCCCTGAGTAGTCCTGGGTTCTATCCCGAGCTCAGGATCTTTCTGTGTGGAGTTTGCATGTCCTCCCCGTGACTGCATGGGTTCACTCCGGGTACTCCGGCTTCCTCCCACTTCCAAAGACATGCACCTGGGGATAGGTTGATTGGCAACACTAAATTGGCCCTGGTTTGTGAATGTGAGTGTGAATGTCGTCTGTCTATCTGTGTTGGCCCTGCGATGAGGTGGCGATTTGTACCCCGCCTTCCGCCCGATTGTAGCTAAGATAGGCACCAGCGCCCCCGCGACCCCAAAGGGAATAAGCGGCAGAAAATGGATGGATGGATGGGTACACCACACTGCCCCCTGGTGGAGGCTTGTGTGTTTGTAGTTGTCACAGCAGATGTAAACTGGACAAAGTGCTTAAGTGGCGCTGGTGCAGTGTTATTTAGGATATGATGGGCCATTGCTATTGATGCTAATCTTTGAATGTTTAAACCCTCCCTTCTACAGGGAAGAGTCCTCCCAGATGATTTTATTCTAAAACTTTCTGAATAGAGCGTGGTGACCACAATAGAGGATGTAATCATTTATTTTACAAAAAGGAGTCACGATAAACAGTAGCAATACCAGCGCTGGAGAGAAGACCAGGCTGTTTAAAGTCCAGCACATTCTCTGATGAGGATCACTCTACTGCACAGGTGTCAAACTCAAGGCCCGGGGGCCAGATCTGGCCCACCACATTATTTCATCTGGCCCACAAACACCTGAAAATTATATGTGTCAATAAAGTACTTCATATTTTCTCACTAAATGTCATAGATTTTTTTCATTTTGACGGAAAAAAATATATCTACTTTTGGCGGTAAAATTCTGTTGACTGAGCTGCCAGTTTTTGACTGTAAAATCTTTGTTTGTTGTTTTTAACGGTGTGCTACTGTCAATGTTTTCCATTTAACGTAAAATGTTGCAAAAAACCAACCCAAAAATATATTTTAGAGTAAAATGTTGTAAAAGTAAAGGTTTTACTGTAAAATCTACAGTCTATATTATAATAATGAAATCAAGAGGATAATTCATACATTATTCACTTTTACAACTGCCATGTAGCCCTCAATGAAAACCACTTCGACATTCCTGCTCTACACACATGATTTGTTCTACCTTGCTGCAGAGATCAAAACTGAAAGTTAACTTGGCGTGTGTGTTGGACACACACACAGTCTTGTCCACTCTCACTCAATCCGTTGTGTCCCCTGCACTTTTCAAAAGGTAGTTTTTGTCCCCTGCATTCTGTACTGTACGAAAATAACACAACACCGTTAAATGAAGATAAATCAAACACCTGTGCCAGGCAGATAACCACCGCTCTGATTAAAACGTGTCCGCTTAAACCGCCCACAAGTTCATCAATTGGCTTTCTGGTGCCGCCTTTTTGGAGAGCGAGTCGCAATCAGGCCCTGGAGAGAAGATATTGGTGGTATAAACAGTTTTAAAAAGGTTGCTGCGTTGCTGTTGAACTGGTGAGTGAGACCATAAATTGTTTCAAACACTGCTTTTGTAATATTATGGGTGTAGTTGACATAACATTACAACAGACCTGCAAGAGAGCTGGGGCCTCATGTATTAACACTTGCGTGGATTTCTTACTAAAATAGGGATATGTTCAAATGGCGTATGCGAGAAAAAAATTTAGATGTAATATTGTGCACACTTATAAATACGAGCACACTTCTTCCACATCCCAATCAGCATAGAATTGACCGCTGATGTGTGCCTTTTGCAACATGTGTCACGAGGCAATTATGAATTGATATTCATATACAATTGCTGTTACAATTAAACCATAATAGCGATGTCGCCCTAAATAAAAAAATGGTTTGATAGACTAATGTGCAATTGTCAGTCTGCACATCCTTCCCACACGTGCTAAATAAAATGCAAAATAGTGCTCGCTAAACGGTGATGAGTGTAGATAAATCACATTGCACGTGCGCGTGCCTACCCAGTGGCCTAGTGTTTAGAGTGTGTGTTTTAGACCTTTAACATCAAAAGTGTATTTGCCATTATGATGTGCATTGATGTTTTTAAATGAACATAAGTCTTCAACTATAGAAAGTATTTCAATGGTTGGAATCTGGACTTTTGGGTGTTATAGGAGTTATTACTGTAATCTATGTCATAGCAACTCAGACCAGGAACAAAGCAGAGCGGGCAGGGTTTGTTTGTCCTAAACGTATGTGTCAGAAACGGATGCATAAGCAGATTTCTACATGATAATATATCATATTGTAGGTTTTTAATACACTTTGCATTCATATTTTGCTTTTTCCATTTTTGTTGTGTTTTGCTTGATTGTAAAAGAAACACAACTATGGAGGAGTTGGTCTGAGAAGTAAAATATGTTCATATGTTGTTAATATTCAGTCTTTTATTGTTCATAGATAATATTGTAAATCCCACTGTCTTTATTTCCATGTACATTTTGGGTGTCGGTAAAAAAACAGTACAATTCCATGCCGTTTTTTTTGAGAGGGTCTGTCATTACTTTTTTAAACTTTTGGTATTAGTGTTCGTGGAAAAAAGGGACCCAAACACACATACTGTACAGCAGATTTTTACAGCTAAATGTGTATATTGTTGAGCTTATAATGCGAAATCAAGACCACTTGAAGTATCTTTGACACACAAAGCGAAGACTGAATGAATGCTTACAACAAACAGACTCAAAACGGCGGTCACAACAAACCCCCACCTTTGGGTAAATCTCCTGACGGTCACTCAAAGGGACTGTGCCGAATTACTCACTCCTAATATGCATAACTGCATACATGAAGGCTAAACAAGAACAACACTGTTATGTGCACAATAGAACAATAACTGTGAATAATGACGACAGAGTTGCCCCCCCTGGTACATTTTTTTTCTCTCACTGTGACGTTGACATGTTTGTCAAACTCAAGCAATATTGGTTTATCAACATTCAAATGAAACATCTTTGCGGCTGCACTTTGTCTCCTTTGAGCAATACCTCTGCCATAAACCATGGTCAGGAATAACTACAACATTAGTGATGGTTATTCTGCATTTTCTTCCACACAATAACACGCGTGTTGTCTTGCAGCGCTCACATAATGAATGGTGAAGTCGCCACACAATGGTGTAGCCACGGGCACGGGTGCACGCCGCTCCCCACAGGCGATGGCAGGACAAAAGCACAGGCGTCTGCAGGTGTGTGTGGAAGAGAAAAGGGTAAACAAATGCCCTGAGGCTGAGCACAGAGGCTAGAAGTAAAAATAAGATAAGGTCAAGTGACCTAAGCGACCCCGCAAAGGGGCCCCAGAGCAGAGGAAAGGTCGCGCTGAATGTGGCGGGGCTTAAAGAGCACAACGTAAGAGATAAGAGAATACAGGAGATAGAAAGGTCAAACTACGTGGCTTTTGTGTCATTTGCTTATCAATGGTAGACATCACAAGAGAGGAAACAACAGCATGTTGGCAACGTGTCCTTATTGTCTTGCCAGTTTTACTTCTCCTCAATAAGGAACCAAATATTAATGCTTATGTCATTTTCTGTAATGGTACTTGTAACGGTACATGCGTCAGAATCAAATTCTGCATCGGGCCCCAGTTTAGCCAGGGGCAGCCCTGCACATGTCTACTACATAGACCAAATCCTAGGGGCCCTTCTGGAGTATTATGAAGGTTTACAGATAGATTTACAAGAAAGATATTGTTGATAATATACAGTACAGGCCAAAAGTTTGAACACATCTTCTCATTTCAATGTGTTTCTTTATTTTCATGACTATTTACATTGTCTGTTACGTATGGAGGGAGTAGACGGCACAAACACAAGGGGGCGTAGAAGCTTTAGGATTTATTATATATATATACTATAATAAATTATTATAATAAGTATACATATTATCATATGTATACTATATACATATGATAATTAAACAATAATAATATAAACTAAGGAAATGGAGTGTGTCAAAATTCAAGATAGTGTATGGTGTGTGACTAAGTGTATTAATTAACTGTTGTTTGAGGGAGAGGAGGGACAAGGCAAGAAGGCAGTCCGTGGGCAGGCAGATAGTCATGGCAAATGGCGAGGTGTCAGAGGTTTGTGTCCAAGCGGGAGGCTGAGAATCCAAAAAGGGGCAGCCAGAGAACCAGAGGGGAACAACAGGGAATCACATGAGAAGACGAAAAGGTAGGCTGCAGGGAGGGCGACAGGAAATCACGGCACCAATCAAACACGGCGGGGACAACACAGGGAGAGCAGGATCGCATCAAGCATGTAAATCGCTTACTGTAATCCAGCAGAAGGTTACGTTCCGGCCCGGGATAGCAGGTTGTGCAGCTTTTTGAAGGCGGGTCTGATCATCAGCTCCAAGTATGCCGATTGCCGGCGATTGATTGCAGCTGCTCGCTGCAGCTGGTCTGGAGCCTTTGTTTGTTTACTTACTAATAAAAGACAAGTTGTCTAGTATGTTTAACATTTTAAGGACTAAATTGCAATAATAAACATATTTTTCATGTACTCTAAGATTTTTTTGTTAAAATAAAGCCAATAACTACATTTGTGTGGTCCCCTTTATTTAGAAAAGTACCAAAAAGTACCAAAATAGTTTTGGTACCAATACCGGCGCCATTTAAGTTGGAACCCTATAGCACACATGGACGTTTTGCCACCGCAGTCAAATTACTGTAATAGTTCATCATTTATTCATCTCGTCCTACTTATGATGTTTATTGCTATTAGAGACCCCTGCACCCTCCCGCATGGTTGGAAAAACACTTAGGCCCATTTTAACTTCATTTCAAATGTTCCTTCTTTCAGAAAAGTCATTCTATATTGATGGGATTCCGACTGACAGGCAGCCCAAACTGGTCTTGTTTTCTTTTGTACGCTAAAGCCACAAAATACTTCCTTGGAACATTTCAAGTAGAAGAGACAGGGACAGTGCAGCAAAGCATAAAGAATATATATATATATATATATATATATATATATATATATATATATATATATATATATACAAACCTCGTTTCCATATGAGTTGGGAAATTGTGTTAGATGTAAATTTAAATGGAATACAATGATTTGCAAATCATTTTCAACCCATATTCAGTTGAATATGCTACAAAGACAACATATTTGATGTTCAAACTGATAAACACTTTTTTTATTTTTGGAAAGTAATCATTAACTTTGGAATTTGATGCCAGCAACCCGTGACATAGAAGTTGGGAAAGGTGGCAATAAATACTGATAAAGTTGAGGAATTCTTATCAAACACTTATTTGGAACATCCCACAGGTGTGCAGGCTAATTGGGAACAGGTGGGTGCCATGATTGGGTATAAAAGCAACTTCCGTGAAATACTCAGTCATTCACAAACAAGGATTGGGAAACGGTCACCACTTTGTGAACAAATGTGTGAGCAAATTGTCAAACAGTTTAAAAACAACATATCTCAACGGGCTATTGCAAAGAATTTAGGAATTTCACCTACTAGGTTCAGAGAATCTGGAGAAATCACTGCACGTAAGCAATGATATAACAGACCTTCATTCCCTCAGGCGGTACTGCATCAAAAAGCGACATCAGTGTGTAAAGAATATCACCACATGGGCTCAGGAACACTTCAGAAAACCACTGCCAGCAACTACAGTTTGTCGCTACATCTGTAAGTGCAAGTTAAAACTGTACTATGCAAAGCCAAAGCGATTTATGAACAATACCCAGAAACGCCGCTAGCTTTGCTGGGCCCGAGCTCAGCTAAGATGGACTGATGCAAAGTGGAAAAGTGTTCTATTGTTTGACGAGTCCGCATTTCAAATTGTTTTTTGGAAACGGTGAACGCAGTGTCCTCTGGACCAAAGAGAAAAAGAACCATCAGGACTGTTCTAGGTGCTAAGTTGAAAACCCAGCATCTGTGATGGTATGGGGGTGTACTAGTGGCCAATGCATGGGTAACTTACACATCTGTGAAGGCACCATTAATGCTGAAAGGTACATAAAGCTTTTGGAGCAACATATGTTGCCATCCAAGCAACGTTAACATGGACTCCCTTGCTTATTTCAGCAAGACAATGCCAAATCATTTGTTAAACACAGTGTGGCTTCATAGTAAAAGATTGCGGGTACCAGACTGGCTTGCTTGTAGTCCAGACCTGTCTCCCATTGAGAATGTGTGGCACAATGAAGCCTAAAATACCACAACGGAGACCCCGGACTGGTGAACAGCTTAAAGTTAAAAGTTATACTTAAATTACCAATGATTGTCGCACACACACTAGGTGTGGTGAAATTTGTCCTCTCCATTTGACCCATCCCCTTGATCAGCTGTACATAAAACAAGAATGGGAAATAATTCCCCCTGAAAAGCTTAAAAAATGTCTCTCCTCAGTTCCCAAAGGTTTATTGAGTGTTGTAAAAAGAAAAGGTGATGTAACACAGTGGTGAACATGCCCTTTCCCAACTACTTTGGAACGTGTTACAGCCATGGAATTCTAAGTTAATTATTATCTGCAAAAAAAGATAAAGTTTATGAGTTTGAACATTAAATATCTTGTCTTTGTAGTGCATTCAATTGAATATGGGTTTAAAAGGATTTGCAAATCATTGTATTCCGTTTATATTTACATCGAACACAATTTCCCAACTTATATGGAAACGGGGTTTGTATTTATATGTATATATATATATATACAGTACATATATATATATGTATATATATAAATAAATAAATACATGGGTTGTACTTGTATAGCGCTTTTCTACCTTCAAGGTACTCAAAGCGCTTTGACACTACTTCCACATTTACCCATTCAAGCACACATTTACACACTGATGGAGGGAGCTGCCATGCAAGGCGCCAACCAGCACCCATCAGGAGCAAGGGTGAAGTGTCTTGCTCAGGACACAACGGACGTGACGAGGTTGGTTCTAGGTGGGATTTGAACCAGTGACCCTCGGGTTGCGCACGGCCACTCTCCCACTGCGCCACGCCCTCCCCTATATATATATATATATATATATATATATATATATATATATATATATATATATGAACACACACATACACATTATATATGTATATATATATATATATATATATATATGAACATACACATACACATTATATATGTATATACATACTATACATACAGACATATAAATATATATACACATATATACATACATACTGTGCATACATACAAACATACATACATACATACATAAATATATACACATATATACATACATACTGTACATATATACAAACATACATACTTGCATACATACATACATACATACATACATACATACATGCATACATGCATATATGCATGCATATATAATATATATATATATATATATATATATATACATATATATATATACATATATATATATATATATATATATATATATGTATTTATATGTATATATATATATATATATATATATATATATATATATATATATATATATATATATATATATATATATATACAATGGGGCAAAACAGTATTTAGTCAGCCACCGATTGTGCAAGTTCTCCCACTTAAAATGATGACAGAGGTCTGTAATTTTCACCATAGGTACACTTCAACTGAGAGACAGAATGAGAAAAAAAATCCAGGAATTCCCATTGTAGGAATGTTAAAGAATTTATTTGTAAATTATGGTGGAAAATATGTATTTGGTCAACCATTCAAAGCTCTCACTGATGGAAGGAGGTTTTGGCTCAAAATCTCACGATACATGGCCCCATTCATTCTTTACTTAACACGGATCAATCGTCCTGTCCCCTTAGCAGAAAAACAGCCCCAAAGCATGATGTTTCCACCTCCATGCTTCACAGTAGGTGTGGTGTTCCTGGGATGCAACTCAGTATTTTTCTTCCTCCAAACATGATGAGTTGAGTTTGTACCAAAATGGATAAATGGATGCTACAGCAGAGGATTGGGAGAATGTCATGTGGTCAGATAAAACCAAAATATAAACTTTTTGGTATAAACTACTATATATATATATATATATATATGTATATATATATATATATATATATATATATATATATATATATATATATATATATATATATATATATATATATATATATATATATATATATATATATATATATATATATATATATATATATATGTATATATATATATATATATATTTATATTAGGGGTGGGCAAATTAGTGCGTTAATTATGAGTTAACTCATCAATCTATTAACGCCGACAATTATTTTATCGCACATTTGCGTATGTTGTTTACATGCTTTTATTTTGTTAACGCCTTTTCTTAACAAGATGGTGTCGCCCGGCGTCGAGGAGCTCTTGGTAAAGATGGAACATTTGGCAAAAATACCGGACAATTCTGCAAATTTCATGGCTGGCTTACAGCGTGGTCACTCCTGGATCACTTACGACCCCCAGACAATTCTGGATGTGGATAGATCGGGCCGTTTTGGACTGAATGACGCGTGCTTGCTAGACCGGCTAGCTAACATGGGAGTACTTTGCCGGCTACATCCAGCGGCCTGTGAAGCAGCGGAGTATATGTGTTGTCAGTCTATTTATGAATAATGCAGACGAGGAGTGTTGGCTGAGTTCTTAACGTTTACTTTCAGAGCGTGCATATCACAACATACAAGATGCCGTCATGGCGACACAACCTATAACGGGCTACCGCGCATGCTCGTCACTCCTGTTGCATGCTGGGTGGGGTAGTTCTTTTATTCCCTGGCTCATAATGTCACAATATAGTACCATGTATATGATGCGTTCAGTTTATCAAAGCACCAAGCAAACAATCGCAAAATTCCCATCATATCAATTCCTAGATATGGTCATAATTATTTTAAGTGCACTACGCAGAATAAACACAACATTATTATTATTGCTACTACAGATAATTTGATAAAAAATCCCCTAAAACAGCCCACTACCTATAACATAGTTTTTTAAAACATAAGATCCCTGATAAAAAAAATGTTTCTGCTGTTACCTCAGAAATTGCCTGTTCGGATGTTATGATTGTGGCTCAGAGATTTGTATGTAGATTATATTTATTTTCCATAACAAACAGGATAACTTAAATACCCTGGCAGTGGTAGTAATAAGCTTAAATGTTTGTATTTACATTTTTTGAGTTGATTTTCATAAAATATGCTATTTAACTGCTACTGTTTAACAAGGACTGATTTAAATTGTGTTTGCACAACAAATGTTTTGGCGCTTTTGTTCATGTGGGAGAATATTCCAATAAAGGTGCACTACACACTACTTTTGAATTCATTATTGGGCTTTGCGTATACAATGCAGTTAATCGCGATTAATCAGAGAAATAGTGCGATTAACTTCGATAAAAATTGTTAATCGTTGCCCAGCCCTAATACATATATATATATATATATATATGTATATATATATATATGTATATATATATATATATATATATATATACATATATATATATATATATATATATATATATATATATATATATATTTTAAGGTAGAGAACATATTTCTAGCTTAGTAGGGGAAGAAAACAACAGAATAATAAACAACAGAATAGTGGTTTGGAGCAATTAGAAAAAGAGTATGAGTGTGACAGCGAAAGAGTCAAATTTTGGAACGGGAGTAGCATGGTTGGAAGCGGGAGAGCCGGGGTTGGCAGGGCTTTGGTTAAGGACTGTGGTGGTTCAGAAGTCCTCCAGCGAGAGGCGCCACTGTGTCCGTGGGGGCCCGGACCATGAGCGGCTGCAACCCCAACTCCCCCCTCTAGCCTCCCCAAACCACAGCCACAGCTCCCCCAACTCCCTCTTTCCTTCACCAGCGGCCCTGCCACCGTTCAACCCCAAAGCCACTGGCAGGCTGCGCTTATTATGTTTATTTAATATTCTGAAGAAATTGAAATATATTTTGTGGCTTAACACAGTCTCACACACATACACACACACACACACACACACACACACACACACACACACACACACACATACACACTCAGAAACTATTATATGTCATTCAGTTGCATGCACACGTTTCCACTGTATGAATAAATATGGACGGCTAATAACTTCTCTTGATCTGTGGCCAAGAGTAGAGTATTTCATAGGTAGGAGTGACAATGTTTGACACTGCATGTGTCCTCCTGTACAAACTTTTGGTCATTATATATTGGCAAGGGACAATACTATAAAAGGTCGACTTAGAGGTTTGGCCTGTAGACACTCTTGTGATTTGGATAACATTTGGAAAACAGAATTTGGTTTTATTCTGAATCCAGTGAAACAGATTGGTGCTTTTAGCTAATATAAAGACTTTCAGGTGTTTATATATGTTTATGTTTAAGTATTTGGCAGATGCTTTTATCCAAAGCGACATACATAAAAAATACATTTAAAACAATCACGTAGACATGATCATTTAAGGGAAGAATGTAACACAAAATATCAATACAAAGTGTCAAGACACAATAAACACTCTGCTGCTGCAGCAGCAGAAATACAGTCTATAGGTCCCTAAGATATATAGATTTCTAATGTATTCATACAGTTTATGTTGGATATACGCATGTATATTTAAACTAATCATATTGTTTCTTGAACTTAAAAATAGCTAACCGTTTGTTCCCCCCTTCCCTGGGAAAATATTCCCTTTTTTGATCTCTTGGGGCGGCATAGCTCGGTCGGTAGAGTGGCCGTGACAGCAACTTGAGGGTTGCAGGTTCGATTCCCGCTTACGCCATCCTAGTCACTGCCGTTGTGTCCTTGGGCAAGACACTTTACCCACCTGCTTCCAGTGCCACCCACACTGGTTGAAATGTAACGTAGATATTGTGTTTCACTATGTAAAGCGCTTTGAGTCACTAGAGAAAAGCGCTATATAAATATAATTCACATCTCCGACGTCTGGTCACTCATTGTATATAAGAATATTCTATTACTGTTAAGCAAACTATGATTATCAAAACATGTGTCCTTTATCATAGCTACACGTCCATCCATCCATCCATCCATCATCTTCCGCTTATCCGAGGTTGGGTCGCGGGGGCAACAGCCTAAGCAGGGAAACCCAGACTTCCCTCTCCCCAGCCACTTCGTCTAGCTCTTCCCGGGGGATCCCGAGGCGTTCCCAGGCCAGCCGGGAGACATAGTCTTCCCAACGTGTCCTGGGTCTTCCCCGTGGCCTCCTACCGGTTGGACGTGCCCTA
The DNA here is from genome assembly GCF_033978795.1 of Nerophis ophidion. Classification (NCBI taxonomy): domain Eukaryota; kingdom Metazoa; phylum Chordata; class Actinopteri; order Syngnathiformes; family Syngnathidae; genus Nerophis; species Nerophis ophidion. The sequence continues at coordinate 53,122,695 of NC_084612.1, read as the reverse complement.
AACACCTCCCTAGGGAGGCGTTCGGGTGGCATCCTGACCAGATACAGATAGATACAGATACAGATAGCTACACGTATGACAAAAAAGAGGGTGAAAATTAGTGGTATTCAGTGAGGGAAGATGAATTAAATGCGCTGACATTTCATTGCTCCTGACAAATGAATTGCACTGAGTGGAGCGGATCACCACTCCAAGATGGTGGCCCCGCGTCTCGTCAGTGCCAGTAGACAGTAGCGCTCGATGCTGCGTCTACTTATAAGATGTTTATGGTTATAGCGTTAGCAATGAGTTTACAGCTTCACTCATTTAACTACAGTGCAAATAAAAGTTACATTTCTTAGCCAATAAACGTTAACTTACATTCAAAACTTACCCTTCTTTGTGCATCTTTAAATGTCGAACAGAGTTGGAAGTTGTTGCGTCTCTATCTGCAATATTCAAACTGCATGTTTTGCATACGGCAATTCGTTTTTTGTTGACCAAGTAGTAGTTTTTATACCTGTACGAAACCAACTTTGACATATTTTTTCTCACTGTCGCGTTGTTTGACAATTCTTCTTTGTCAGTTTTCCTGCAATTTGATTGGATGAGTGTCGTGGGATGAAAACAACATAGTGCTAATTTGATTGGTTATTGTACTGAGAGCACACACGCTGACAGGAACAACAGGCTGACAGACACATAAGTACAAAATGAAAGATACAGAGCGCTCCTGAATACCTTTTTAATCTTTGGGTTTTGGGGGAATTAGCAAGTCTTGTCAAGTCAAAAGGCCAACTGAAGTCACAAGTCATTGATCTTAAAGTCTAAGTCAAGTTGGAAGTATCTTTACATTTTGTCAAGTTGAGTCTTAAGTCATCAAATTCATGACTCGAGTCCACACCTCTACCCAATAGAAAACAGGCAATATCAAATGCATGCATCGAATCACACCTGTTTTTAATTTTAATCCGTAATACACTGAGATTGTAGAAAGTGAAACATGGAATGGTGAATGTAAATACTTCAATGATAATAACAAAATAAGATCCACAACAAATTATCATAATCATCGCAGCAACGCAGAACACAGGAGATGTGCAAGTTAATCGGCAATATTTTGCAGTGTTTTAAAGGGAAACTGCACGTTTTTTTTTTTATTTTGCCCTATATAGCAGCTTAAAAAAAACGGCATCAGTGTGTAAAGGATATCACTAGATGGGCTCAGGAAGATTTCAGAGAACCACTGTCAGTAACTACAGTTGGTCGCTACATCTGTAAGTGCAAGTTAAAACTATCTAAGATGGACTGATGCAAAGTGGAAAAGTGTTCTGTGGTCTGACGAGTCCACATTTCAATTTTTTGGGGGAAACTGTGAATGTCGTGTCCTCCAGACCAAAGAGGAAAAGAACCATCCGGACTGTTCAAGGCGCAAAGTTGAAAAGCCAGCATCTGTGATGGTATGGGGGTGTATTAGTGGCAAAGGCATGGGCAACTTACACATCTGTGAAGGCACCATTAATGCTGAATGGTAAATATTGTACACCTTTTGGAGCAACATATGTTGCCATCCAAGCAACGTTATCATGGATGCCCCTGCTTTTTTAATCAAGACAATGCCAAGCCACGTGTTACAACAGCATGGCTTCGTAGTAAAAGAGTGTGGGTACTAGACTGACCTGCCTGTGGTTCAGACATTGAAAATGTGTGGTGCAATATGAAGTGTGAAAGACCCTGGACTGTTGAAAAACTTAAGCTGTACATCAAGCTACAACAGGAAAGAATTCCACTTCAAAAATGTGTCTCCTCAGTTCTCAACCTTTACTGAGTGTTGTTTAAAGGAAATGCCATGTAACGCAGTGGTAAAAATGCCTTTTTTGCAATGTGTTGCTGCCATACAATTCTAAGTTCATGATTATTTACAAAAAAAATATTAGATATCTCAGTTCGAACATTAAATATCTTGTCTTTGCAGTCTATTAAATTGAATATAAGTTGAAAAGGATTTGCAAATCATTGTATTATCTTTTTATTTACCATTTATATAACGTGGCAACTTCACTGCTTGTGGGGTTTGTACATTTACATTGTTTAATTGTGCAAAAAAACTTTTTTTCTTTTTTTTTTTTTTTACTATTAAGCTGAAGTCTGAGTGTGCGCGGCCTGCAAACATAAACACGCACATGATGTGTTTGTGTAAAGTGCACAGCAGGCTCACTCTCGCACATGCACGCTTCCCCCGTACGACTGTGGTCATTAACAAAGCAATTCCTTCAGACACAAATCCCTTAAACAGTCTCTGTTTTGTTTTTTTTGAGTTCCCTGCTTCCACCCCAACCCTCCTCCTGTCTCCTCACCCCCTCAGCAGCCACCAACCACGGCCGCTGCCAAAAATAATACAGGAGCGCCACTCGCCGCAAGCACAGCTCGGCCGCAAGAGAGGGATCAAAACACACACAAAAAAGGAAACACATCATATTGAGGAAGGAGGAGGCGGTGTAATGGTCAAAGGGAGGGGGGGAGCACATTGACAATATCTGCTGATGATTTTGGCAACAAAAGGAAGCAGACATACTCTTGTAACAACCCGAGGCGGGCTGGAAGAAAGTGTGTTTGCGGACACGCACGTGCATTCTGGATGAAGCAGAACGTAGCCATTTTTTTTCCTGATCTCATTCAGTCAATGGTCTAACCAGCACGCCAATAAAAACACACAACAAATGAAGCCTTAACCCACCGAATGAAACACGAGCGTATGAGGCAAATGATTAGCAAAATGTAGAAATAACGAGTGCGAAAAAGAGATAAACGGCCGGCGGTTTCTTGACTCCCCCCAGGCTGCCGTGGTCACGGCCGTTTGTGCTGGTGTTGCACTTGGCCAAGTGTGTGGCGCGCTGACGCCAATGAATAAAGTCGTCAGGGATCCAAGCCCCGTATCGACGGTGTCGTGGGATTAATTGCACCACCGCGGAAATAAGGAGCTGACGGAAAAGCGGAAAAACACGGCGGTGAAATATTTCATGGAAATGCTGCTACAACAGTTGGGCTCCAGCCTTGCTGAATTTGTTGGACTGGATGATTTTTTTTTGGGGGGGGGGGGGAGTCTTAGCATTGGTATGTAAAGGATATTGGGCCCCAGCAATAAGTATCTAATTTTTCCTCTATCTTTCTTCCAAAGTGATTTCCTGAGAGGAGTCTTTTCAAATTCATGACATGTTCTTAAACGGCCAAATTGTTCCCACCTGTTATTCTCAAGTTGTTGAATGCCAAATGGTGAGCACATGCGTGTTATCATAATTTGCATGTAAACACGCCCTTTTTTTCCAAATATTTATATCTAAACACCCTTAATTCCGTAAATTGCATAGGTAAACGCCCTTAATTCCCCATATTAGGGCACAGTTCCGGGGGAAAAGCCAAACATAAAACACACGGAGAAAACACAAACAGATTACAGAAGAGAAATTCATATTATCCCGTGGGGACATACATAATGTGAAAACATAAGTTTAAGAAAGGGGGGACTGGGAACTCTGTAGCCTAAAGCCTTCTAATAAATATTCGTCACTTGGGGCAAATTGGTCTACATGGTGGTGAAATATGCGCTCTCTCCGCAGGGCAGCATCTTGAGGAAGAAGCGAAGGCATTTTTGCTATTGTACAGTAAATATAAAGAGTCACCATGTAATCACTACATCAAAGCCCCAGTAATTGATGATTGTGCGTGTGTGTGTGTGTGTGTGTGTATGCACACAGTATTTTGAAATGTCAATATATTGCTCATTTTGCTATATGTCTGTCTGTTTGTGTTATCTCTATCCATCTATCTATCTGTCAGTCTGTCTGTCTGTCTGTCTGTAAGTCCGTCTGTCTGTCCGTCTGTCTGTCCGTCCGTCCGTCCGTCCGTCCGTCCGTCCGTCCATCCATCCATCTATCCATCCATCCATCCATCCATCCATCCATCCATCTATCTATCTATCTATCTATCTATTTAAAAACCCCGTTTCCATATAAATTGGAAAATTATGTTGAGGTAAATATAAATGGAATACAATGATTTGCAAATCCTTTTCAACCCATATTCAATTGAATGCACTACAAAGACAAGATATTAGATTTTAAAATTCATAAACTTTATTTTTTTTTTGCAAATAATAATTAACTTAGAATTTCATGGCTGCAACACGTGCCAAAGTAGTTGGGAAAGGGCATGTTCACCACTGTGTTACATCACCTTTTCTTTTAACAACACTCAATAAACGTTTGTGAACTGAGGAAACTAATTGTTGAAGCTTTGAAAGTGGAATTCTTTACCATTCTTGTTTTATGTACATAGAGCTTCAGTCGTTCAACAGTCGGGGGTCTCTGCTGTCGTGTTTTATACTTCATAATCCGCCACACATTTTCGATGGGAGACAGGTCTGGACTGCAGGCGGGCCAGGAAAGTACCCGCAAACTTTTTTTACGAAGCCACGCTATTGTAACACCTGCTGAATGTGGCTTGGACCCCCATACAATCACAGATGCTGGCTTTTGAACTTCGCGTTGATAACAGTCTGGATGGTTCGCTTCCCCTTTGGTCCGGATGACACAATGTCGAATATTTCCAAAAACAATTGGAAATGTGGACTCGTCAGACCACAGAACACTTTTACACTTTGCATCAGTCCATCTTAGATGATCTTAGGCCCATAGAAGACGGTGGCGTTTCTGGATGTTGTTGATAAATGGCTTTCACTTTGCATAGTAGAGTTTTAACTTGCAATTACAAATGTAGCGACAAACTGTATTTAGTGACAGTGGTTTTCTGAAGTGTTCCTGAGCCCATGTGGTGATATCCTTTAGAGATTGATGTCGGTTTTTGATACAATGCCGTCTGAGGTGTCGAAGATCACGGTCATTCAATGTTGGTTTCCGGCCATGCCGCTTACGTGAAGTGATTTCTCCAGATTCTCTGAACTTTTTGATGATATTATGGACCGAAGATGTTGAAATCCCTAAATTTCTTGCAATTGCACTTTGAGAAACAATGTTCTTTAACTGTTTGACTATTTGCTCACGCAGTGACAGGCCAGCTACTTTTCAATTGACCAAGTGGATCCACCTCATTTCTTATATATCATCTATATTCATTTTATTTATGAAAGAGATGTTAAATGTTTTTAATGATAGGACAAGCATGTTTAACATTCCTTTCTTTCATGAAGACAAGAATATGAGTTGGTGTTAGTGTTGTAACGATACCAATATTCTAAAATAATTTAGATACTTTTCGGTACTTTTCTTAATAAAGGGGACCACAAAAAATGTCATTATTGGCTTTATTTTAACAAAATATCTTAGGGTACATGAAACATATGTTTATTATTGCAATTCAGTCCTTAAATAAAATAGTGAACATACTAGACAATTTGTCTTTTAGTAGTCAATAAACAAACAAAGATTCCTAATTAGTCTGCTGACATAAGCAGTAACATATTTTGTTATTTATCTACCTATTATTGTGTCTACATTATGAGGGACAAACTCTACAAATGGATTATTAATCTACTTGTTCATTTAGTGTTAATATCTGCTTATTTTCTGTTTTAACATGTTCTATATACACTTCTGTTAAAATGTAATAATCACTTTGTTGCGATCCGCTTCCCAGATCACATTTTTTGTCTGTTTTTTGAGTCCTTTTTGTTTTTTTGATTGTTTGGACTCTTACGGTGCTAAGTTTGTATGTGCACTTCCTGTTTTTTGTTATCATGGTTCCTCATTTGTTCCACCTGCCATGCCTTTTGACGCACACCTGATGGCAATTATTGTTTGAGGATTTAAGCCTGCATTCTACCTCAGTTTATTCTTGGTTCGTCACTTGCTATATGCAACACGCACGTTTTGGTTTATCTAGTCCTTGTTTACTTGCTAAATCTCGTCTTAGCTTTCGGGCGCTCGGCACGCGCTTTTTGGACAGTTTGGACTCTCTGGTAATATTAGCATTAGCTTCCCGTGTTCTTTTATCTTTTGTACATTACAATCAACTCCTACCTGCAATCCCTGTTTGTATGGTCCTGCTGCATCTGGGGGTAACAACACGCGCATCCAAAATGTGTTCCAAACGTGACAGGAGGAACCAAGCATCTCGTCACCTTGCATGGGACATGGAGCCACCTCCGCGCAAAGACACGCCGCTCTCGAAGACTCCTGCCGTGGACAGCAACACATTCACTCCAGCCCAGTTTTCCCCGTTGAGGTTTGGTAAATCCGCTTCTTTTTTCAAACCCGCTATCTACTTGGCAGTGTGGCAAGAGCTACCCTCCATTGCCAATGCTCCACTACCCGCGTAGTGACGTCACCCCTCCCACTAGGAATGACGTCATCTCCCAAGATTTTTTTTTAAAGGCAGTTTATTCCCTCTGTAAGCCCCCCACTAAGGCTTTTCATTCAAAAAAATAATTCTTATGACACATTTTTTTCCAAATGTAGTTTTCCGCAGTCATTTGATTTTCAAACACCTCCCTCAGTGTCTTTTCCTCCCATCCAGTCTACCCCCCTCCTGACCCCCCACCTCCCACCCGTAGGGTCAGTCTCTGGCCACGGGGAGCGCGTCTGGGATCCGCGTCTTGAGGGGGGGGGCTAGTTCTAGTAGCTGTGCTGCGGCGGTAGTACAGCTGCGACCCATTAAGCCGCAGCTACCTGCTGGACCTCCACCTTTGGTCTTTCGACCCGCTAGGCCTCAAGCGCCTATGCGTTCTCCTCCATCGGTCTTTAGACCCTCTAGGCCGCAAGCGCCTATGCGTCCTCCTCCACCGGTGTTTAGTCCTAGTTCTAATCCTGGTCCGACTTCTGGTCCGACCTGTAGACCGACTCCTGGTCCGACTTGTAGACCAACTCGTAGACTGATGCATAGTCCGAGTCCTGGTCCAAGTCCTGGTCCTAGTTCTGGTCCGAGTCCTGATCCGAGTCTTAGTGCTAGTCCCAGTCCTTGTCTCAGTTCTTGTCCAAGTTGTAGTCTTAGTCGTTGTTATATTCCTAGTCGTAGTCCTACTCATAGTTCTAGTCGTAGTCCTACTCATAGTTCTAGTCGTAGTCTGTGTCGTAGTCTCAGTCCAAGTTCTAGACCGACTCGTAGAATGATGTGTAGTCCGAGTCCTAGTTTGACTTCTAGTCCTAGTCCATGCCCAAGTCCTAGTTTGACTTCTAGTCCTAGTCCTTGCCCATGTCCTTGCCCAAGTCCTAGTCTGACTCCTAGTCACAGTCCCAATCGTAGTCCAAGTTATAGTCTTTGTCCTTGTCCAAGCCCGAGTCTCAGTCCTAGTCTTAGTCTTAGTTGTAGTCCGAGTCCTAGTCCTAAACTGGTTCACACACCAGCCCCCTGACCACGGTCTGGATCCCACTCCAGCACCAGACTTTTGGCTGGATCCCACTCCAGCTTTTGACTCTAAGCTGGTTCACACACCAGCACCTGACCCCGGTCTGGATCCCACTCCAGCACCGGGCCCTAGGCTGGATCCCACTCCAGCACCCGACCTCTGGCTGAATCACATTCCAGTGCCTGCCACAACGACGACGACGACTCCACCTGGTCCCACGTTGACGACGGTGTCAGCTTCTGCTCCCCGGCCGGTGTCAGCACCTGCTCTTCGGCCGGCATCAGCACCTGCTCCTCGGCCGCCATCAGCACCTGCATCAGTGCCATCTTCGGCTGCAGCCCCCGCACCTTTGCCTGCTGCTGCCAGGCCAGCTCCGACGCATCCACCTCCATGTCGGCCACGTGTGTGGCCGTACCTTGGACGTCCTCCTCGCAGGACGCATCCACCTCCACGTCGGCCACGGTTGTCGCCGTGCCCTGGGGGTCCTCCTCGCGGGACGCGTCCGCCTCCACGTCGGCCAATGGGTAAGGCCGTACCCTTGGCGTCCTCCTCATAGGACGCATCCATCTCCACATTGGCCATGGATGTGGCTTCTACGAGGTCGGCCGCCAAGACTTCTGCGGCAGCGGCGTTCCATCTGCCGCCGCCACCTGTCGTGCCCTCGGTGGATTCGGGGACACAGGACTTGATGACCCTTCACCATGTCCTCCCTCCGCCCTCCCTTCACTTTTGGACTGTCTTGCTGTGGGGGGGGGTTCTTGGTTTTTTTGGAGGGACATCTGGGATCTGTCCCTTAAGGGGGGGAGTCATGTTGCGATCCGCTTCCCGGATCACATTTTTTGTCTGTTTTTTGAGTCCTTTTTGGTTTTTTGATTGTTTGGACTCTTCCGGTGCTAAGTTTGTATGTGCACTTCCTGTTTTTTGTTACCATAGTTTATCATTTGTTCCACCTGCTATGCCTTTTGACGCACACATGATGGCAATTATTGTTTGAGTATTTAAGCCTGCATTCTACCTCAGTTCATTCTTGGTTCGTCACTTGCTATATGCAACATGCACGTTTTGGTTTATCTAGTCCTTGTTTGCTTGCTAAGTCTTGTCTTAGCTTTCGGGCGCTCGGCACGCGCTTTTTGGATGGTTTGGACCCTCTGCTAATATTAGAATTAGCTTCCCGTGCGTAGGCACGCCATTTCTTTTCTGTTTGCACCAGTGTTCTTTTATCTTTTGTACATTAAAATCAGCTCCTACATGCAATCCCTGCCTGTCTGGTCCTGCTGCATCTGGGGGTGACAACATGCGCATCCAAACGTGTTTTAAACGTGACACACTTATTCTTCTCTTCATTGATACTTACATTAGTTTTGGATGATACCACACATTTAGGTATCGATCCGATACCAAGTTGCTACAGGATCACATATTGGTCATATTCAAAGTCCTCGTGTGTCCAGGGACATATTTACAGACTTTATAAACATGATATACATTAAAAAAAAAAGGAAAGAAGATGTTGTGATGTCAAAAAATATTGAAATATTCATAGTAGTATCGACTAAATACGTGCCTGTACTTGATATCATTACAGTGGATGTCAGGTGTAGAGCCACCAATGGTGTTTGTTTACATTGTGACGCCGGTGATTTACGATGTGTAGTGAAGCATGTTTAGCTATTCCTCGTCCTGCAGTGATAATGAAACTTGTAAGAAACATACTTTTTTGTCGCCATGGATACCAGGATTAGTGATTTAGAAGTAGCTAAGACCCTGCTGACGGCGGCTAGGCTTTAGCCGATAGCGAGCTAGCCATGTCTTGAAGCAACTCTTCCTGAGGGTGTTTCAGTGTTATAACGTCACCTTTGTCTTTACTTTTTACTCCAAAATGCGTCCGTTCTCCCTTTTCTGTCTACACACTGTGTTTGCTTGTAAGTAGTCTGTGTGTGTGCGCTGCCCAACATGCTCTTCTGCTCGCAAACCAGCAATGTCACGACGTGACTTCGACGCGGACGGGGGGGTGTGCGGGACCAGTATGCTTCATAGACGGTATAATACCGAAAATGATTCATTAGTATCGTGGTGGTATACTAATATAAGTGAAGTATTATCAGATGAATAATACGCAGGATAGTGATGAATGGGAAGCACGGTTTATTTCCAGCTCCGCTTGTTATGACAGCCAACATCCGAACAATGGTGTGACACTCAAAACAGTCCGTCGTCACCCCCCCCCGACGTCACTTCCGTTCCAAGCACATATCACTAAATCGCCCCTGTTTATTTTTAGCACCTCCCCTGTAAACTTAGTTATATTAAATTCTCTGCAATAAACACAAAAAACGTAACATTCCACAGAGAACCCAAAATCACTTTTAAGTATTTGTGCAAACATCAGTAAATTGTACAATGTCCGTCAAAATTGTATACATATATATATATATATATATATATATATATATACATATATATATATATATATATATATATATATATATATATATATATATATATATATATATATTTTTTTTTTTTGTGACTAGTCAAGTTTGAAAAAACAATAACGTCAATGTTTCAATAAGAACCAACATAACTTGGACTATACATAGTCCTTGAATTGAGAGGGCCTGCGTATAGCCCTACCACCTCTTGTGTGCCTCTGTCCTGGGCAATTGGGGGCCTGTGGTTTGGTGTGTCTGGGTTCTGGGCTGTTGGGAGACAGTGTGTCACAGGGTGGCGTTGTGGCCGTGTCCGGTGGCTCATGGTGACCCTCGTGAGTGTCCTCCTCTTGGTGTTGCTGCTCAGTACTGTGGGTCTGGTTTACGCTTCTCTGCATTTGTGGGTTGTATAGCTCACGCAGGTGGCTCCTGCACCATCTGATCCGGTTGCCATTTGGTGTTTGTACAACATAGCTTCTCGGCTCATTGCACTTTTGCACAACAATAGCTGGATTCCATGTTCCTCTGTCCTTGTTTACCACCGTCACATGCTGTCCAGGGCAGAGTGGGGGCAGTTCTCTGCGGCATCCACGATCGTGGTGCTCCTTCATGTCCTCTGCTCTTTGTTCCAGGTGTAGCCTATGTTCCTCCTTCCCTGGATCTGCTCTGCTTGGCAGTAGGGTAGCAATAGGTCTTCCAAACATCAGCTCCGCAGGTGATGGTAGTTTGCTATCGATGGGTGTTGCCCTGACTTGCAGTAATGCCATCTGAAGGTCACCTCCATGTTCCAGGGTTTTTGTTACAATCAATTTGATGTGTCTCACATGCCTTTCAATGAACCCATTGCTCTTTGGGTAGTGTGGCGAGCTTCTAATGTGCTTGATCCCCCAGTCTGTTATACATGTCTTGAAGACCTGTCCCGTGTATTGAGTCCCGTTGTCCGTTAGGATTTCGTCCACCCGTCCGAACAACGACATGTACAATCGCAGCTTTTGTGCGACCGCATGGCTAGACACCGGCACAGGTATCTCATCCACTAATGGGTATTTGGAGTACCTGTCTACAGTTAAAAGGAACTGGCGACCTTTGACCTCAAATAGGTCAGAGGCCAGAGACTGCCATGGTTTTGACGGTAAGTGGTGTGGGTGAAGGGGTTGTTTTGGGTTTGCATCCTGGTGTTCCACACACACCCTGCATGACCTGCACACACTCTCAATGTCATCATTCATTTTAATCCAGTATACACTCTCTCTTGCAAGGCGACGTGTTTTCTCGATGCCCTGGTGGCCAACATGTAGTTGTGTCAGTATGTCATCAGTCATAGAGTTTGGAATGAGTATCTGTCTGCCTTTGAATATGACTCCTGATTCTATTGCAAGCTCATCTCTGAAGGACCAATAGGCATGCAGATCTTTTGGCATGTCCTTGATGTTCTCCGGCCAGCCTTGGTGGATCACGTCTTTGAGTGCGTTGAGTCGGTGATCCTTGGCAGTCTCAGTGCGAAGGGCATCCTGCTTCTCGGGGGAAAAGTTTATTATTGCAATGGTGTACTGCTGTGGGTCCTCAATCTCTGCATCGACACCATCAATGCGTTCATCCAGCTCTATGTCACCGTGGTTCTCAGGGTTTGGCAGATGGTTCAGGGTGTCCGCCAGGATCATTTGGGGTCCTGGTCGGTATATGACATCATAGTTGTACCCCTGTGTCTTTATCAGCATGCGTTGGAGTCGTGGTGGTGCAGCATGCAGTGGCTTCGCACATATGGTGACTAGTGGTTTGTGGTCCGTTACCACGATAAACGATTTCCCATAAAGGTGTGTGTGGTATCGCTGCATCCCATACACTATAGCTAGCATCTCTCGTTCTATGTTGCTGTACCTCGACTGGCAGTCAGTCAGTGTCTTGGAGCCAAAAGCGATGGGTTTGTCGTTCTGCACCAGGGCTATGCCCAATCCCTTCTGTGACGCGTCAACCTCGAGGATTATAGGAGTGTTTGGGTCATAGTATTTCAGACAGGCATGCTCAGTGACTCTTGACTTTAGGTCTTCGAAGCACTCCTGGTGGTCAGTGTCCCATGTCCATGGTGCTTCGTTTTTCAGCAGCCCCCTCAAGGTGTGAGCTTTATCCGCAAACTTTGGTATATATGGGGACAGGTAAGTCAGCATCCCTACAAATCTGTGCAGATCCTCCTTGTTTTGGGGTGTTGGCATTTTCTGTATGTCCTTAATCTTGGCTGGGTCTGGCCTGATGCCTTTTGCTGTGTACATGTTGCCAAAGAATGTAATGCTGTCTTGTTTTATTGTGCATTTTTCACTGTTGAACACAACGCCTGCCTCAACGGCTCGTTCCATCAGGTTGATTAGGTTCCTGTCATGCTCTTCCTCGTTTTCACCACAGACCTCTATGCTGACAACACCCCGCAGCCCCTCCAGGATCTGGTCCATCTTGGCCTGGAAGAGATCTTGAGAAACACTCAGACCGAATGGCAAGCGCTTCCAGCAGTACCTGCCGAATGGAGTTCGGAATGTTGTCATTATTATAAGAAGAACAATATGAAGAAAAGTAAAGTGCTAAAATAAATGTTGCTAAAAAGTGCATTAAGTTAAAGGTAAATATTCCTGAGAAAGACAAGACAGTAAAATAAGGTCTAATTGGGCACTATATTGTGTGTTTTGGAGTGATGATGTGGATATGTGAAAATATATGGGAACAAGGCATACATTATTGTTATGGTAATTATAACTCCAGTGATACAGTAGCAGTTTAATGATAGTTTATTGAGTGTTTTGATGAAAATAGAGGTAAACATAAAGTAAAATACATTGACATGATAATACAAAGTGATAAAAGATATGGGAAATGAAGTGATTTGTGGATTTGTAATTTCTTTTAATAAATTCTGATGAGAGCGACCAGTCTGTGAGCAACTGAAACGTTCTATGTGCTTTTTCCTCCTGTTTAACAGGACATTATTATCTGACTGCTTGTCCTGGCTACCTGGGACCTGCAACACAAACCAGAGCAACGCTTACTCCAATCAGCAGATGTCCTGTTGTCATAATTCCGAATTGCTACATATCTTCACGTCCTTGACCGAAAAGGGTTGCCAGGCACGCGGCACTCCTTCTCGCAAGAGTCCGTCGTGTGTCCAGCAACAACCGCTCCATCATGAGAAGCGGGTTCTCCTAAACCCAAGATCTTGTCAATTTTTTTGAGGCCAGTTAAATAGTTCCAATGTTCCAATGCAAAATGAGGCAACAAAAAAGTTAAGACAAGACAAAGAGGCAAGCAGGAGCAAAACATTATAACAAGGATACAAAGTGGATTAAAAATGATAGTTAAAAGGTGCATTAACTAAAAGCTTTACTAAAAAATACAAGTTTTCAAATGTTTCTTAAAAGTTTCAACACAGTCAAGATCACGGAAGGACTGGTGCAAATTGTTCCAGAGTCTGGCAGTAATAGCCTGGAATACCAGGTCTCCATGGGTTTTAAAACAAGTTTTTGCGATCTTTCGAAGACCCTGGCCTGAAGACCCTGATGAGTAGAGGCATAACAAGTCAGTGATGTACTGAGTGGCCCCACCATTCAACTAAAATGTTTAACTAAATGGGGAATTTAACTGGAAGCCATTGAACACTGGATAAAACGGGGGTAACTTACACACCCTTCATCATCGACCGGTAGCTCGTGGTCGATGTAATGGGCACGCCTGCCTTATATGCATGTTTATGTTTGCATGCCACACACACTCATAATCCAGCTTAACATAAAACAAAAAGTCTATTGGCACACTTAAACAAATGCACATATTTGTCGGAATCTTTAAAGTCCAAGACGGTGTTTCCCCTCATAAACAATGTAAATATAAATAATTATTTCCAGGTTCTAGCTGTTGCCATCATGAAAAACTGTATTAACTGCACAGGCAATTAGGGATGCGTATTAAAACTCAGTACCATAACGGCACCAATGCCGACGTAAACCTGTTGCTTGCAAGTGACCCTAAGATGCCGAGGATGGCTGACGGCTATGCAGGTAAAAGTATATTTAATGACAAAACAAAAGCTATATTGCAGCTGGGAAATGCACCCGGAATCACAGGGGAAGCTATTCAAGAACTAAGTTAAGATAAGTGGAAATGATCATTCACGCATTCATTTCCTCTCGTATTGCCCATCCATCCATCCATCTTCTTCCGCTTATCCGAGGTCGGGTCGCGGGGGCAGCAGCCTAAGCAGGGAAGCCCAGACTTCCCTCTCCCCAGCCACTTCGTCTAGCTCTTCCCGGGGGATCCCGAGGCGTTCCCAGGCCAGCCGGGAGACATAGTCTTCCCAACGTGTCCTGGGTCTTCCCCGTTGCCTCCTACCGGTTGGACGTGCCCTAAACACCTCCCTCGGGAGGCGTTCGGGTGGCATCCTGACCAGATGCCCGAACCACCTCATCTGGCTCCTCTCGATGTGGAGGAGCAGTGGCTTTACTTTGAGTTCCTCCCGGATGACAGAGCTTCTCACCCTATCTCTAAGGGAGAGCCCCGCCACATGGCGGAGGAAACTCATTTCGGCCGCTTGTACCCGTGATCTTATCCTTTCGGTCATGACCCAAAGCTCATGACCATAGTTGAGGATGGGAACGTAGATCGACCGGTAAATTGAGAGCTTTGCCTTCCGGCTCAGCTCCTTCTTCACCACAAAAGATCGGTACAACGTCCGCATTACTGAAGACGCCGCACCGATCCGCCTGTCGATCTCACGATCCACTCTTCCCCCACTCGTGAACAAGACTCCTACGTACTTGAACTCCTCCACTTGGGGCAGGGTCTCCTCCCCAACCCGGAGATGGCACTCCACCCTTTTCCGGGAGAGAACCATGGACTCGGATTTGGAGGTGCTGATTCTCATTCCGGCCGCTTCACACTCGGCTGCGAACCGATCCAGTGAGAGCTGAAGATCCCGGCCAGATGAAGCCAACAGGACCACATCGTCTGCAAAAAGCAGAGACCTAATCCCGCGGCCACCAAACCAGAACCCCTCAATGCCTTGACTGCGCCTAGAAATTCTGTCCATAAAAGTTATGAACAGAATCGGTGACAAAGAGCAACCTTGGCGGAGTCCAACCCTCACTGGAAATGTGTCCGACTTACTGCCAGAAATGCGGACCAAGCTCTGACACTGATCGTACAGGGATCGGACTGCCATAATAAGACAGTCCGATACCCCATACTCTCTGAGCACGCCCCGAAGGACTTCCCGAGGGACACGGTTGAATGCCTTCTCCAAGTCCACAAAGCACATGAAGACTGGTTGGGCAAACTCCCATGCACCCTCAAGAACCCTGCCGAGAGTATAGAGCTGGTCCACAGTTCCACGACCAAGACGAAAACCACACTGTTCCTCCTGAATCCGAGGTTCGACTATCCGGCGTAGCCTCCTCTCCAGTACACCTGAATAAACCTTACCGGGAAGGCTGAGGAGTGTGATCCCACTTCTTAAAGAGAGGGACCACCACCCCGGTCTGCCAATCCAGAGGTACCGCCCCCGATGTCCACGCGATGCTGCAGAGTCTTGTCAACCAAGACAGCCCCACAGCATCCAGAGCCTTAAGGAACTCTGGCCGGACCTCATCCACCCCTGGGGCCTTACCACCGAGGAGCTTTTTAACTACCTCAGCAACCTCAGCCCCAGAAATAGGAGAGTCCACCACAGATTCCCCAGGCACTGCTTCCTCATAGGAAGACGTGTTGGTGGGATTGAGGAGGTCTTCGAAGTATTCCTTCCACCTATCCACAACATCCGCAGTTGAGGTCAGCAGAACACCATCCGCACCATACACGGTGTTGACAGTGTACTGCTTCCCCTTCCTGAGGCGGCGGATGGTGGTCCAGAATCGCGTCGAAGCCATCCGGAAGTCATTTTCCATGGTTTCCCCAAACTCTTCCCATGTCCGAGTTTTTGCCTCTGTGACCGCTGAAGCTGCACACCGCTTGGCCTGTCGGTACCCGTCCACTGCCTCTGGAGTCCTATGAGCCAAAAGATCCCGATAGGACTCCTTCTTCAGCTTGACAGCATCCCTCACCGCTGGTTCTAGGATTACCGCCGCGCCAAGCACCAACTACCTTGCAGCCACAGCTCCGATCAGCCGCCTCGACAATAGAGGTGCGGAACATGGTCCACTCGGACTCAATGTCCAGCACCTCCCTCGTGACATGTTCAAAGTTCCTCCGGAGGTGGGAATTGAAACTTTCTCTGACAGGAGACTCTGCCAGACGTTCCCAGCAAACCCTCACAATGCGTTTGGGCCTGCCAGGTCTGTCCGGCATCCTCCCCCACCATCGCAGCCAACTCACCACCAGGTGGTGATCGGTAGAAAGCTCCGCCCCTCTCTTTACCCGAGTGTCCAAAACATGAGGCCGCAAACCCGATGACACAACTACAAAATCGATCATGGAACTGCGGCCTAGGGTGTCCTGGTGCCAAGTGCACATATGGACACCCTTATGTTTGAACATGGTGTTTATTATGGACAAACTGTGATGAGCCCAGAAGTCCAATAACAAAATACCACTCGGGTTCAGATCCGGGCGGCCATTCTTCTCAATCACGCCTCTCCAGGTTTCACTGTCGTTACCAACATGAGCGTTGAAGTCCCCCAGCAGAACAAGGGAATCACCCGGGGGAGCACTCTCCAGTACTCCCTCGAGTGTACCCAAAAACGGTGGGTACTCTGAACTGTTGCTTGGTGCGTAAGCGCAAACAACAGTCAGGACCCGTCCCCCCACCCGAAGGCGGAGGGAGGCTATCCTTTCGTCCACTGGGTTGAACTCCAACGTGCAGGCTTTAAGCCGGCGGGCAACCAGAATTGCCACCCCAGCCCGTCGCCTCTCACTGCCGGCCACGCCACAGTGAAAGAGAGTCCAGCCCCTTTCAAGAGAAGTGGTTCTAGAGCCCTTGCTGTGCGTCGAAGTGAGTCCGACTACATTCAGCCGGAATTTCTCTACTTCGCGCACTAGCTCAGGCTCCTTTCCCCCCAGTGAGGTGACGTTCCACGTCCCAAGAGCGAGCTTATGTAGCCGAGGATCGGACCGCCAAGTGCCCTGCCTTCGGCTGCCGCCCAGCTCACATTGCACCCGACCTCTATGGCCCCTGCTATGGGTGGTGAGCCCATTGGAGGGGGGACCCACGTTGCCTCTTCGGGCTGTGCCCGGCCGGGCCCCATGGGTACAGGCCCGGCCACCAGGCGCTCGCCATCGTGCCCCACCTTCGGGCCTGGCTCCAGAGGGGGGCCCCGGTGACCCGCGTCCGGGCGAGGGAAATCTGGGTCCTTTGGTTTTTACTTTTCATAGAGGTTTTCGAGCTGCTCTTTGGCTGGTCCCTCACCTAGGACCAGTTTGCCTTGGGAGACCCTACAACATAGCTCCTAGGATCATTGGGACACGCAAACTCCTCTACCACGGTAAGGTGGCAGCTTAGATTGTATTGACTATTGCAATTGTCTCTTCACTCTCTTCAACAAGTCAACGCTAAGGAGACTTTGGACGGTACAAAATGCGGCTGCCAGATTTTTGACCGGTGCACGCAGACCAGTCCATGTCCCCCCTATTTGATCCAGTCTTCATTGGCTTCCAGTCAAATTCCACGTTGAGTTGAAGATTTTAGTCCTGACTTTCCATGCGTTGCATGGTACATCACTAACTTGTTATCCCCCTACTCTTCAGGCCACTGTCTTCTAAATATCCTAAAAAACTTGTTTTAAAACCTGTGTATCAAGTGACGAAAATATTGTTTGCTAATTGTTAGGTCTATATTTTTAATGCCTCGCTGGCGATCGGCTTACACACCCTCCACCATTGACCGCTAGCTCGCAATCGGGGCACCCCTGTTCCAGAGAAACAAAAGTGCTCATTCAGCCAGTGTCTATTTCAACACTCAACGGTAGCTCCACAGCTCAGTCTCTTCATCCCCATCTCCTCCAATCGCTCCACGTGGAATCTGGTGTGACAGGCAGCTAGCAGTTGGTCTCCGATGGACGGCATGGCTTGGTTGGTAGAGGGTTCCTGGCTCCTAGTCACGTCAGATGTGTTATTGACACTTCACCATTGCTCCTGATGGGTGGTGGTTAGGGCCTTGCATGGCAGCTCCCGCCATCAGTGTGTGAATGTGTGTGTGAATGGGTGAATGTGGATATAGTGTCAAAATGCTTTGGGTACCTTAAAGGTATACAAGTATAAACCATTTACCATTCCGGTGCAAACATGGCCATGGCCGATCCAAAAGTCCAAAAAAAAAACACCAAAAGGATCACAGAAGTCATGAAAGTGCCACCCCTTGTTGTGCAGGCCCGACGCTAAAACATGAAAACAAAAAGTGTGGACACAAAAAAAGCATGGAGCTCCTGCAACCAGCAGCCACTACACCTTGAAAAAATGTGCTGTTTTAGACTGCTATTTTTTTTCAATAAGGGGACACTTGTTACGTATGTCTAGTTTGTGTGCTTAGTTGCTAGCTCCTTGTAGCATATACCACACCATGTTTACTTTTATAAATGACTTAACTCAAATAGAATTAAGAAAAGACCAACCTGATGTGCTTATTGGAGGACATTTAGATGTCAACTATTTGTCCAGCTTTGGACTGCTTGTATCAGAGCGCTTATATCGAAGACTGTGGACACAAGCCGATATCATCTGATGCATGTTTTTGATCAATATCGGATTGGGACATCTATCGTCGATGGTAATCAGTTTTGTTCAATAAAGGCTTAATTGACGCTAGGTTAGAAATGTTTGGAGGTGCATGTCAAGGTCCACCAAAGGGTACGCAAGGGTAGGAGCATGTGGTGAGGCTGTAGGACAGGGGCAAAATCCTGACCCCATACCGGCCCCTAAGTTTGGTTCAAAACTTGGAGAAGACTTCATCATCGTTGCAGCAAATTCCTAAAAACACTAGAGCGCTCCTATTGGACCAACATGGACCAGATCCTTGTGTTAACATTTGACCTCCTAATGAAGACATTTATGACAGCAATGGACAGAAAAACAGAGAAGGCATCAGAGCCAAAGCAAAATAATTGATGTTAACAGGAAATACCCCAAAGCATACATAGTCTTTGGGTTTATAGAATGAATAGAATTCATTTGTATTGTCACTATACACAGGTACAATGAGATCAAAAGCAACTGCAGTATCAGTGTGACAGTCTACCAATATGCAAAACATCGGAAGGAAAGAAAATTAAAAATAGTGCAAAAGGAGGTAAGGTGCACAGTCTAGTCATGAGAACGAATGTTCTGAATGTGTTGTTTAAATATTATACTATACACATATATACAGAAGCATTCAGACTATGGGTGGATAGTCAAAATTGCACACAGACAAGTGCTAAACTATAAAATCAGTGCCTATGAATGTTCACCGTGGTTAGGGCTTTAGGGAAAAAACTGTTCATGTTTGTCTTAGACCTGATGACACTGTAGCGCCGTCCTGAGGGCAGTTATCCTGAATACTGTAGGAAATGACTGAAAACACTTTGTATGGACGGCATGAAAAATGAAAACAAATCTCCGGAGGTAATATTTTCTATTAAGTTGAATGTATTAGTTTTGTCTTTTGCTACAAAGTAATTACACCGTAAGGATTGTACTTTTTACACACCAGCTGTTTGATGGTAATGTGCATCTGAGTTGTGGTTTTTATTACCAAATTTGGAGGTGTTGAAAGTGCCATGTTAAACGCCAATGCTAATAAGTAGCATGCATACTGTATGCCATATCCACAGTGAATTAGCATTGAGCTAGCGCATTTTGAAAACCGGAGCCTCACTTTTGAACGCTCTCCTTGGGCATGCTTGCTTTGTTGGCATGAGAAATTGCCACGTTACCTCGAGGCAGTCCTACTGAGTCCTCTGTGTGCCCACCAAGTGCTTGAGTCTGCAACGGGACATGACATCACATTTC
Source organism: Nerophis ophidion (assembly GCF_033978795.1). Classification (NCBI taxonomy): domain Eukaryota; kingdom Metazoa; phylum Chordata; class Actinopteri; order Syngnathiformes; family Syngnathidae; genus Nerophis; species Nerophis ophidion. Next base: position 53,102,976 of record NC_084612.1, on the reverse strand, counting down.
ACAAAAGGTATCAAAATATGGTAGTTTGATTTTATGTCAATCGGTGACTGGTAGTACCAACAACATTTGGTGGGTAGCTTCAAATAAATTTGTTACCCACCCCTAGCCACAACAGGTGGGTGCTAAAAGCAGTACGAAATATAACATTGATTTCGTACGCCTCAACATATTGTTTAAATATAACCAAAATGTAAACAGTTAAATAGAGGTGTGGTTACTGCATGTCAGGGTGTCTTTCTTGACTAAACTCACCAAAGTTCTGGATGTTTCGGCCTGCAGAAGAGCTGACAGGTGCCACGTTTCGGTCAAACCTGCTGAAAAACTCATCAGAATCTTCCATGATGACTATTAAAAACAAATGCTGATGGATACCAAATATTTGAAAGCACAATGAGTGGGACAGAGGGCAGGAATATCACGGCGGCCACGAACCTCGTTGGCCCTCTGTTTGGCTGTGTGGTCCCTTGACCAATGATATGGACCAGGGCATATCAGGGGACGGTGTGGCGTGGTTGGGAGAGTGGCCGTGCCAGCAACCTGAGGGTTCCTGTTTCAATTCCCACCTTCTACTAACCTTGCCGTGTCCGTTGTGTCCTTGAGCAAGACACTTCACCCTTGCTCTTGATGGGTCTTTGTCAGGGCCTTGCATGGCAGCTCCCGCCATCAGTGTGTGAATGTGTGTGTGAATGGGTGAATGTGGAAATAGTGTCAAAGCACTTTGAGTTCCTTAAGAAGGTAGAAAAGGGCTAAACAAGTATAACCCATTTACCATTTACCACAGGCGCCGATCTACATTTCTCCTAGTTCGGACGGGCCGTAAATCTGACGCTACTTCTCCGTCAAGCGCAAAATGTGCTACGCTTACAATATTTAATAATAATACGAGGATTTTGTTCCAAAAAGGAAGTAATAAAGTAAATTTCCTTTGGAAAGTCAGTTGGTGTCGTCACTCTGACGTCACTGGCATCACTTTTTGCTCAAATTAAACAATATTTATTTTGCTTAAATAAATGAGGTCAGTGTCCCACAAACTACCAGGAAGGATTTTTATTTTGTAAAAAGTTACACTTTAGTTTTGAACTGACTTTGCTTTCACTTTCGCTTTCAGCTCGTTTTGCCCCTTCAAGGACGCTCGCCTTTGTTTCATGATTGTTTTTTTGCAAAACTAAAAACTGGGATTTCATTAGCTGTCAACATGTAACATGCAGTGTTTTTATAGGAACTTCTCCAATCTGCTTTCACTCTGTGTTTGAAATCATTTCAACACATTTGCTGTCAGTTCTGTCGTCACTTTGCTCTGCCCCAATCCTGACTTCAAGGCAAAACGGATGTTTCTCATCACTCGCAAACAAAAAAAGGGGAAGTTTGTGTGGACAAAAGCAACACATTTCATTTTTATCCCAATCATTGTGTTCTATACAGGCCAACTGTATTATTATTATTATTATTGTTATTATTATTATTATTATTATTATTATTATTATTATTATTATTATTATTATTATCATCAGCAGCTGTTGATACATAACTCAGAAAAGGGTAAACAATGGCTAATCAATATGCTTAACATTTAATAGTTGTTATGATATTTGTTGTTCAAATATGAAATTAAACAGTTGCAAACTGAATGGGACTGATTCTTCTGACTGGAAAATGAATACAAATGTAATAATTATGAACCGATTTGGGTAGAGTACCCAAACATTGTAAAAGTAGTGTTACTTTAGGATAAAAGGACTTAAGTACAAAACCCAAGATATGCACAGTTTTTGCTTAGTGGTGAGACAGAGGTTGCCATCAATCCCACTGGGTGCTCGGCAGTGTCCGTGGGAGCTCAGGACCCGAAGCACCTACAGAATCGGCACCTATGATAGGACCCCAACAAAAGTGTCCCAAAAGCAGAAAGAAAAACATTTTTTAACTACCATGTACATCTAAATTCAAGAAATATGCACAATATTTTTACATAATCGAGTTGAGTTGAGTTGAGTTTGAGTTTGTTTGAAATATGCATGCATACAACATGATGCATCACACACTCATGCATACAACCTGATGCATCACACACACATGCATGCAACACTATACATCACACATGCATGCATACAACATGATACATCACACATGCATGCATATAACATGATACATCACACATGCATGCATACAACATGATACATCGTGACATCACACATGCATGCATGCAACATGATGCATCACACACACATGCATGCATGCAACATGATACATTACACATGCATGCATACAACATGATACATCACACATGCCTGCATACAACATGATACACAACACAAGCATGCATACAACATGATGCATCACACATACATGCATACAACATGATGCATCACACATGCATGCATACAACATGATGCATCACACATGCATGCATGGAACATGATACATCACACATGCATGCATAAGACATGATACATCACACATGCATGCATATAACCTGATACATCACACATGCATGCATACAACATGATACATGCATGCATACAACATGATACATCACAATTTCCAGTTTCTCTGTTCAACATGTTGGAAAAGGAGTAGGAAGAAGCAGAGCTTATTTAATCCTACCCCTTTTCCTTTACATAGCAGTTGCTAAAACTTTTGTTTACTCCCCATTCTCAATTTATTCACAATATACTCCATAATTAATAACAATAAAAGTAAATAAATAATAAGTTATATTTCATATGGTGAGATGAGTAAGATTATCTATGTAGAAAAATGAATGGCTGGATGAGAGATAAATTCAGAATGTTTATCATGGTTCTTCTTCTTTGAACTTTGTAAGCACTTTAAGTTTGATGAGTTTCTTGAAATGTATCATATTAGTACATTGTTAGATGTATTTGCTTAATCCATTCCATCATTTAATTCCACATATTGATATACTGAAGATCTTAAGTGTTGTACATGTTTTGAATTAAATGTTTCTTTGAGATTATATTTCTCCTCTTTTGTTGAGAAGAATTGTTGTATATTCTTGGCTAGCAGATTGTAGTTTGCTTTGTGCATCATTTTAGCTTTATTATTAGCTTGAATTTGAGCTTTTTTTTAGCTTAATTTATTTAAGATAAACCCTAAAGCTTCAAATTGTTATTAGTGTTCTGACATTGTGTCGAAATGCAATCATAGACTTAGACTAACAAAAACTTTTTATTGAGCGACATGGTAAGTTGTTCCACACAGTAGCTCAGTTACCAAGGATGGAAAGGGTGATGTTAGAAAGGATAATGCAGGTATAAATGGACTAAAATTGTACCATAGTAGCAATATAAAATATAACATATATGTAATATTTAAATATTATATACAGAATATACAATATATACTCCATCCATCCATCCATCTTCTACTGCTTATTCCCTTTGAGGTCGCGGGGGACGCTGGTGCCTGTCTCAGCTACAACCGGGCGGAAGGCAGGGTACACCCTGGACAAGTCGCCACATATTATATAATATTATATTACATATCTGACTTATGTTGTCAATTTATGCTGTAAAACGTGTCATTTGTACCTGCAGTATTGTGAGTTTGCATTATGTTGAATTATGACTAAATAGCGCTCTCCTCAGGATAAACAGCTACATGCACTAGTCTTCCTGTTTAGTCCGAGCTGCATCAACACTGGAGTCCTCTAATGCAGGGGTCTCAAACTCAGTTTCACTGAGGGCCACACGGTAGTTAATGCTTAGAGGGCCACTTGTAATGTATGAGTAATAAATGATTATAAGTGTAAAGGATTCCTTCCCCTCAAGATATTATTACACAATTGCCTATGGCAGGGGTCTCATCGCAGTAATGGCTGCCTTCATAGGGACACTTTTTGAAAATGTATTAAAATTATGCATGCGAGTAATAACCTGTGATTAATCATAAAAAAGAAAAAAATGAAAAATAATTTGATTCCACTGATATAAATGGATGGATATAAATGTGTACCAGTATTATTACATTATTGCGTGAATGTTCCAAAGTATTCACACATATGGTTTTCTACACCAGAATTCATCTATTTATTAGTCAACTTCTTTTTCTTCTCCAGATTTTGGTGCACTTTACCTTCCACATTTTTCACCCGATTCAAAGCGTTCCAACTTCAAACTGTTCAGCCTATTCGAGAATCGCAGGATTTCCCTTGACAATTTCCCAAAATTCTCAGATTTCCCAGAATTTCAGGTTTTCCGGCACATTTTTCCCATTCACAATGAATTGGCCATTTTCCAAACATTCACCATTTCCACATTCTTCAACCCATTTTAACTATTCCACCTTCAACAAATTCCACCATTCTGGAAATTCAAATGATCATTTTTCCAAGTTCCAAAAAATTCCAGGATTTTCCAGAATTTCTGCTTTTCCAAGACCCTATTACCACCCTTTTTTTGGCGACTACTCCTTCTACATTTTTCAACGCATTTCAACACCGTCAAAACACTCTTTTTAATTAGGACAACAAACTAAGTTGTTTTTTGAACGGTAAAAATTCCCTGTTTTCCCGAAATTCCAGGAATTCCGTAATACTATTTCTCAATTGAACATGTTACTACTTCAACATCTCTTGACCGATTTGAAAAATTCCAACACCAACCATTCCAACTCATTCAGACCATTGAAGTTTTTTACCATTTTCAAAAAAAGTCGCACTTTTCCCGAAATGTCTACATTTTTTGTTAATTTACATTGAAATCAATGGGACATTCTTCAAACTTCCACAACTCCCACATTTTTAATCTGATTTCAACTGTTCCAATTTCAAAATATTCAGCCTGTTCAGGAATTGTGTGCTCGTCTTCAACATTTCTAAAAAAATTCCAGAATTCCCATTATTCCTTTTTTTTTCCATCCAAAATGAATTGTCCATTTTTCAAACTTCCACCATTTCCACATTCTTTAACCCACTCAAACCATTCCACCTTCAACACATTCAACTCATCATAGACATTCAAACTATCCTTGTCCCACTTTCAAAAAAAATTCTAGGAATTCCTAGTTTTTTTAAACATATTTCCAACCTTTTTCATTTGACTACACCTTTTATATTTGTCATCCCATTTAAACTTGTCCACCATCAAAACATCCCTCTTAGTCGGGACAAAAAAACAAGTTGGTTTAAGGACTGGAAACATTCCCGGTTGTATTGAATTTCCAGGAATTCCCTTATACCATTCCTCAATTAAAAAACTGTTACTACTTCACCATTTCTTGACCGATTTTAACAATTGCAACACCAACAAATTCAGCTCATTCAGGACATTCATGCTCCTAATCATTTCCCCAAAAATCACGCTTTTACCAAAATTCCAGGGACTTCCCATTGAAATGAATGTGACATTTTCCCAAGTTTCACAATTCCCAAATTTTTCAACCTCTCAACCCATTCCAACATTAACACATTCCACTCATCCTGGACATTCAAAATAACACTTTCTTAAATTCCAAACCACATTCCTGTTTTCCTGGAAATTCAAACTCTTCAACATTCAAACCTGTTATGATCCGCTGCCCGGATCATGTTCGGTTTAGTTTTTGGACTCCCTCAGTTCCTGTTTTGTGCACCCCTGGGTTTGTGTTCAGTTACCATGGGTGCTTATTGTTTTCACCTGTCTCTGATTAGTGTTCCAGACACTCACCTGTTTCCCGAGCACTGATCAGAGCGCTATTCAGTCCTGCCTTTTCCGGCCAGTCAGTCTGGCTTCCTAATTTGCTTCATTCATTTTTGATTCCTTTTTGTATGCTAGCTTCCATGCTAAGCTCTTCTTGAATGCTATCTCCTGTGCTAGGCTCCTTAATCTTTGCTTCCCGTGCTATGAGCACGTTTTTGTTTGTTTCCACCTGATTTATTGGTAAATAAATCATTTCCTACCTGCACGCTGTGACGGAAGTCCGTCTGCATCTTGGGAGGATAACCCTCGCATCACCATGCGACCCGATCGTCACACAAACCATTCAAAACATTTCAGCGTTCAAACGATTTCAACAATTAAACCATTTCTACATTCACCCTACATTCCATTAGCATTTCAGTTCAGCGTCAGCTCTTTAACATTCAAACTATTCTTACATTCACTGGGTCTCTGAATTAAGTTGGAATAATCTGAAATCATCAGTGAAAACAAAAAAAACAATGTTCTTATTAGAGATGGGGTGTATGGCTCGAATAAGTAGCCGAAACTTGAGAAACCATTCCTTATGGGGAGCCGTTCAAAAGACTGGTTCTTTTTATTATAATGAAGGAAACAATCACTATTAGAAGTGTGAATCTTTGATTACTAGTGATGGGACATTCGCGAACAAGTCGAGTCTTTTAATTGAATGACGCAAACCCAGTTGTTAGTCCTTTGTTCCGTTTGTTTCACATGCGTGACACCCGACTGGCAACTGGACTAGAAAATGACTTCAAAGAAACTTGGCAGCATTTTGATAAACTTTTTTTCAAAATTATTTTTACATAAATAAATAAAGAAATATATGTGTATGTTTGATTATTATTTTTTATTTAATTTTCTTATTAAGATTCAATAGGGTAGTAGGTTCGGCGACAAGACATGATCATTTAGTAGATGTAATGTAATTTTGTACTGACAATTTTATTATGTCCTAATTTTTAATCTAGTGTTTGTTATACTTTTTATATCCAATAATGCATCTTATTCTTACTTATTATTTGTGGGTTTTTTTTCTTATCTGTATTGTTGACATGCTACACATTGTTTTTAAGGAAATAGGTTGAGAATTATTGTTGTTCATTCGTGGGTAGCAGGTTATTGTCTGCTTTATACATCATTTTAGCTGTTTGCAAATGCACCAAATCGTTGAATTTCAAAAATTGTGATATAATAGATAAGGTGTTTGTATGTTCTCTATATCCAACATGATGTATTATTATAACTGATTGTTTTTGAAACACAGTTAGTGAATGCAGTGCACATTTGCAGTTATTTCCCATATTTCTACAAAATAAGTCAGATATGTAGCACTAGTGAGCAGTAAAGAATATGAAGTCATTTTTGGTCTAGAACATGTTTTGTTTATTAATTATTGACGTGTTTCTTGCTACTTTATGTTGTATATTTTTTACATGAGATTTCCAATTCATTGAATCATCCATTATTACACGACCACAACCACCCTCCACAGGAACCACTGGGTTTTTTTTGTAATAACATTTTTTTTTAACAAGTTAATCCGCCAGAATTTATATGTAAAATGTACAGTGTTTTTTTACAACATAACACTGTACATAGAAAAACAGTACTGCTGTTTATATATATATACATATATATGTATATATATATATATATATATATATATATATATATATATATATATATATATATATATATATATATATATATATATGTATATATATATATAAAACTGGCCAGTTAGTTGCCAGATTTTTTATGTGAAATTTACCATGGTTTTTTTTGTTTTTTTTTACAACATTTTACTGTAAACGGAAAAACAGTACCACCGTTTGTTTGTTTTTGTATTAAAGAAAAAACAAAAACAGGCAAGTTAGTCGCCAGAATTTTTATGTAAAATTGGCTTTGTTTTTTTACAACATGAAACTGTAAATACAAAAGCAGTACCACTGTTTTGTTTTTGTTTTTTTTCATTCTGGCAACAGGGCTCCCAGGTTGTTGTTTTGTTTACCATAACAAAAAAAGAAAAAAAGTGGTACCGTTTTTCCATTTACAGTAATACACTGTTAAAACTGCGGATTTTTATAGTAAAAAACTGGCCGACGGTCGACAGAATTTTACCATAAAGAAACAGTGGTAGAGTTTTATTCTACATACAACAATACACTGTAAAAAACTATAAGTTTTACTGTATGAATCTATTGTCATTTTCACAGTGTACAATTCAATGATAACTTGTGTTGAAGTCATAAGTCAAGCAGATATTAAATTATTTATTTGTATTTTAACAAAAAAAAATGTAACCTATAATAATATATTTGTTGCAATATCGAAAAAAAATATTAAAGTGAAAAAGCTATGCAATTTCATGCATTTGTGTCCACCATAATGCAAATAAGGAATCAATTCACTAATAAAAGATGATTAATTTGAATTAATTTCATAATATAACGTGGCGGACAGATCTGGCCCACTGGGCCTTGAGTTGGACGCCGGCGTTAGAACCTCGGACTTGCTCGGACTTTCAAAGGAATTTAAAAAACCTTGATGGAAATCTGTCACCATCTAGTGGCAAGGTTGAGAAACTGCAACGTGACAGTGCAAATTGTGCTCGTCCAATATGTCGCCATAGATGTAATACAGGATTAGTATTGAGACCTTTTGGATATTCTAACAATATTTACACCAATTATTAATGCGAAAAACATTTTATTCACCTGTTACTGTTAATAAAACCACTCTTGTCACTTTGAATAAATGCATTTTTATAATCCAAGGTTCTTGTACAACTTCTGGAACAGGCCAGATACGTGGCCTGCAAAAAGCCTGAAAACAACGTGCATCAATAAAGTTATTTGTCTTTCTTAATATTCATTCTTTCAATTTTGGAAGAAAAATGTCATTTATTACATAAAATTGCTTGTTTTTCTTTAAAGTGGAAAAGTATCTGACCATGCAAAAAACATTAACATGGATGACCAAAGTACAAAAGCTCGAGTTGTGTTGGTTGGCAGCATACAAACCCCGTTTCCATATGAGTTGGGAAATAGTGTTAGATGTAAATATAAACGGAATACAATGATTTGCAAATAATTTTCAACCCATATTCAGTTGAATATGCAACAAAGACAAGATATTTGATGTTCAAACTGATAAACATTTCTTTTTGCAAATAATCATTAACTTTAGAATTTGATGCCAGCAACACGTGACAAAGAAGTTGGGAAAGGTGGCAATAAATACTGATAAACTTGAGAAATACTCATCAAACACTTATTCGGAACATCCCACAGCTGTGCAGGTTAATTGGGAACAGGTGGGTGCCATGATTGGGTGTAAAAGCAGCTTCCCGTAAAATCCTCAGTCTTTCACAAGAAAGGATGGATGAGGTACACCCCTTGGTCCACAACTGCGTGAACAAATAGTCAAACAGTTTAAGAACAACGTTTCTCAAAGAGCAATTGCAAGAAATTTAGGGATTTCAACATATACGGTCCATAATATCATCATAAGGTTCAGAGAATCTGGAGAAATCACGCAACGTAAGCGGCATGGCCGGAAACCAACATTGAATGACTGTGACTTTCGATCCCTCAGACAGCACTGTATCAAACACGGACATCAATCTCTAAAGGATATCACCACATGGGCTCAGGAAAACTTCAGAAAAACACTGTCACTAAATACAGTTTGTCGCTACATCTGTAAGTGAAAGTTAAAGCTCTACTATGCAAAATGAAAGCCCTTTATCAACAACATCCAGAAATGCCGCCGGCTTCTCTGGGCCTAAGATCATCTAAGATGGACTGATGCAAAGTGGAAAAGTGTTCTGTGGTCTGACGAGTCCACATTTCAAATTGTTTTTGGAAATATTCAAAACCGTGTCATCCGGACCAAAGGGGAAGCGAACCATCCAGACTGTTATTGACGCAAAGTTCAAAAGCCAGCATCTGTGATGGTATGGGGGTGCATTAGTGCCCAAGGCATGGGTAACTTAAACATCTGTGAAGGCACCATTGATGCTGAAAGGTACATACAGGTTTTGGAACAACATATGCTGCCATCTAAGCGCCGTCTTTTTCATGGACGCCCCTGCTTATTTCAGCAAGACAATTCCAAGCCCCATTAAGCACGTGTCACAACAGCGTGGCTTTGTAAAAAAAGAGTGCGGGTACTTTCTTGGCCCACCTGCAGTCCAGACCTGTCTCCCATCGAAAAAGTGTGGCGCATTATGATGTGTAAAATACGACAGCGGAGACCCCGGACTGTAGAACGACTGAAGCTCTACATAAAACAAGAATGGGAAAGAATTCCATTTTCAAAGCTTCAACAATTAGTTTCCTCAGTTCCCAAACGTTTATTGAGTGTTGTTAAAAGAAAAGGTGATGTAACACAGTGGTGAACATGCTCTTTCCCAACTACTTTCGCATGTGTTGCAGCCATGAAATTCTAAGTTAATTGTTATTTGCAAAAACAAATAAAGTTTATGAGTTTGAACATCAAATATATTGTCTTTGTTCTGCATTCAATTGAATATGGGTTGAAAATGATTTGCAAATCATTGTATTCCGTTTATATTTACATGTAACACAATTTCCCAACTCATATGGAAACAGGGTTTGTATTTTTAGATAAAAAAACTTGAAGAATGTCAACAACAAAAAAGAAAAAACTTCAACTTTTTAAAATGTTTTCCACATAATAAAAATCATATGGGGGCCATTTTTAAATAGTTTTACATTGTAAGAAAAAACTAAACAAAAAAAGACTATTGAAGGACAAACGTTAGGACAGGCTTTGTGTAATAAGTCATATATATGTCAAATTCTATTAAGATTAATTATTAGTATAAACATTTCAGCAGTTTCTAACTGAATTATGTTTATTTACTTTTTTATTTTTTACCTGTTTACTGTTTTTTTTTATAATAACAATACACTTGGTCACCTACAATACAACTAATCCTATTAAAAATCCAAGTTGTCTTTAAAAAACAGAGTAATGTCTGTTTTTAGCATTTCTTTTTACAAAATAAAAATTTATCGAGATGGCCCTCGCATACAGTATGTCCTTGAATTGCCGCCAGGCATGTAATATGCGCCTGCCTTGAATTACTGCCGGGTCCAACTCGCTTCGCAAAATAATTTGTGACGTCACGAGTGACACTTCACCTGTCATCATTTTCAAAATGGAGGAGGCTTATTTCAACAATTTGAAATCGCATAAAGGGAATAAGATTAAGAGCTATTCAGTAGGATTGAAGGTCCAAGCTATTGAATACCGGTATGCTAAAAAGAACAGTAAGCAGCTATGTTTTATTAATATACCGGTACCACCTGTGGAGCCAACAGTCCGACAGACAGGCTGGGCACGCTAGCTGTAGCAGCCGTGCCCAAGAGCGGAAGAGCGACCTGGACTGAGGTTTTATTGAAAAATAAAGAAAGTCAAACTGCTCAAGCCATGTCCTTTCTTGGTGGTCCTAGGATAAAGAGATCACCCACGGAGCAAAACGAGAGGGGAAGTCGCTCACACCCGAGATAACTGATAGCAGCGGTCTGATAGCAGTTTTCTGATAGACTTTTTAAAACTGAAGAAAGATAAGGAATACTTCTATAAACAAGTTATTGATGTTGTTGATCAGTAGGAGATGGCATGGATTTCATTTATAAGTAAAGGTAAGACCATTTTTCTTTTTTTTTTAATTTACCGGTAGCCTTTATAACCGTAAAATCCAATTGAGATCAAAGATCTCTTTTCCAAGGGAGACCTGGCCAAGAGGGCAGCAGCAAGGTTACATTAAAAACAGTAAACAACACAAAATATCACATTTACAACATTAAAACTTGTTCATATGAAACATGTGCATTCAGACAAGGTAGACTGCAATCATTTCACAGAAGCTTTAAATGTATTTAATGTAACAAGGGTTTTAAGTTGAATATTGTAGGTTATTCCAAGCTTTTGGTGCTGAAAATATTAACCATAATAACATTTTTTTTATTTTTATTAAATGTGCTTTTCATGATGGTATCCTTACATCACACTCAATTTTTTACTGCATGCCATTGGTAAGCGCAGGGGTGAGAAGAGGTTTTAAAATTATTAGCGCCTGCTTACTTTTACCGCATGCCTTGAATAAGCGCAGGAGTGAGAAGAGGTTTTAAATCAATTAGCGCCCCGGCTGCTATTCAAAGGAATACGGTATTTTAACTTTTAGTATGTGGCCCTTGGTGAAAAGAAAGGATTTCTGTTGAATAAAATGCTTGTGATTTTAAGTCTGTTATCCATCAATAAAAAAAATCTAATGCATAGGGAGGGAATTGTGTAACAATATCATGAGGAGATTATACATTAAATATATTTATTAGGGCTGTGAATCTTTGGGCGCAACATTTATGTATTTATTTATTTGAATTGGGACAATGCATATTCATCTACATAGAGCAACAATGTAAATATGACGGAGTTAGCACAATAACTAATTTCTGATTCATGATTCAATTTGGTTCGAGTCTAAATTCAAAACGATTTATCGGTTCAAAATCCATCCATCCATGCATCCATCCATCTATCCATCCATTTCCTACCGCTTGTCCCTTTTAGGGTTGCGGGGGGTGCTGGAGCCTATCTCAGCTGCATTTGGGCGGAAAGTGGGGTACACCCTGGACAAGTCGCCACTTCATCACAGGGCCAATACAGATAGAAAGACAACATTCACACTCACATTCACACAGTAGGGACCATTTAGCGTTGCCAATCAACCTATCCCCAAGTGCATGTCTTTGGAAGTGGGAGGGGCCTATCCCAAGGTGCATGTCTTTTGAGGTGGGAGGGGCCTATCCCTGGGTGCATGTGTTTGGAGGTGGGAGGAAGCCAGAATACCCGGAGAGAACTGACGCAGTCACTCACGGGGACAACATGCAAACTCCACACAGAAAGATCCTGAGCCCGGGATTGAACTCAGGACTACTCAGAACCTTAGTATTGTGAGGCCCTGTGCCATCGTGCTGCCTCGGCTCCAAATCAATGCTTTCAAAAAAAACCGAAAAAACATTAGGTGCCAATTCAATCCTCCATAAAATAAATAAATAGCTCTGATCGATTTCTAAATTACTTTAATAAAAAAAGTTTTTTGTTGAAAACAATTCTAGCTAAACATTTAATGAAGTCAAATACTTGGGGATAGGTTGATAGGCAACACTAAATGGTCCCTAGTGTGTGAATGTGAGTGTGAATGTTGTCTGTCTGTCTGTGTTGGCCCTGCGATGAGATGGTGACTTGTTCAGGGTGTACGCCGCCTTCCACCCAAATGCAGCTGAGATAGGCTCCAGCACCCCCCGCGACCCCAACAGGGACAAGCGGTAGAAAATGGATGGCTAGATGGACAAATAAGTAAATAAATAAATAAAGGATAAATGGGTTGTACTTGTATAGCGCTTTTCTACCTTCAAGGTACTCAAAGCGCTTTGACACTACTTCCACATTTACCCATTCACACACACATTCACACACTGATGGAGGGAGCTGCCCTGCAAGGTGCTAACCAATACCCATCAGGAGCAAGGGTGAAGTGTCTTGCTCAGGACACAATGGACGTGACGAGGTTGGTACTAGGTGGGTATTGAACTAGGGACCCTTGGATTGCACACGGCCACTCTACCACTGCGCCACGCCGCCCCTTTTTAACAAGAAAAGTATGTAACACTTAAATATGTACAGCAGATATAGATCATTTGATCGTTTGATATGTCTGAGTGGCTGAACAGATGTTGTTTTTTTTCATCAATTTTTGTATTTTCATTTAATCGATTAATATTTACTATAAATAATGAAAACCAGTCTGACGCCCCTGCCTTAGAAGTATGATACACTGGCGTCGTAGTTGCAGACTTTGTCCACTAAGGGCCGCTGTTTCCTCTTTAAAGCAGCCGGCCCCTGACTGTCACAGTCACTGAATCAAGTGCGCGTGCACAGCCTAAAAGAACACTTCCACGTGTAATATTCTCTGTGCGCGAACAATACGTTCATTATTGCGCGTGTACTTTGCGAAAAAATTGATTTTTATATTCTGCTAAACGGTAATCAGAATGATTAGAAACAGCTCTCGGCAAGCGATTTAACACGAGATGTGTACCCGTTTACATACAATTGTAACGGTGTAGAAAACAGAATATCCTTATGCTTGATTAAATTATGAATGAAGTGTTGCAACAGCGCCTGTTGCTGGCGAGAAGTGGTATGTACAGTCACCTGTGGGAAGTGCTCAGAACTGTGACGCCTCCAAACTGAGAATCCCGTGACCCAAGTGGACTCACAGTCTCACAATTTGCACTGTTTTACAGGACACTGTTATTAAAGAAATTCATAATCCACCTGGTGCCAGTGATATGTTGAAGGGACAGCAGTGTGGAGCTGCATTTTGCCACATACAGTTGTGGACCGTCACATTGGTGCCGTGACCCGTCGAATTTGGCTCTTCACATCGGACCGGATCCATCTTGCTGGACGGCTTCTTCATTACGCCATCAGGTGGACAGGGTTTAAGCTGTGTGCACTGTGTCCGATTTGAGTGTTTTATCCGTGTTTTTTTTTTTGGTATCCATATTGTGAGTTTTATGCTATTTTATTTTGATATTTCAAAATGAGCTATTTAAAGTTTGACACTAGTACACCCTTACATAGAAGTGTTGGCAGAGGTAGAGGGATCCCATTGGTGTTGCAGTTTGACAGTCCTTTTCAAGGGGATGTAGCTCATGTGGCGGGGGGTAGACAGGTTCCAGTAGAGGCTCACTCAGATAGTGGAGACAGGGTTCCTTCTCAGAGCCACCACATGAATACTACATTGAACACACAGGTTACTGCTACGCCAACAGCAGATCCCACTTTACAGTCACACAATGTAGTCAGCCAGATGAGTGACATTATAAGGCACGTTGGCCAGCAGCTAGCTGACAGTATAGTTACGCATCTAGGACCAGCTCATACTATGCCGACACCTAGTGCCTCAGGTGTTTGTGATACGCCCATTAACACACTAACACAAGGTCAAGACTCCTCACAAGTGCGTCAAGTATCACACAGGAAGGTGAAAGAACCTCCCTCCTTTAGGGGAGATGACACGGACGCAGTGGATGTGCACGAATGGGAGGACCTGATGAGGAACTACATAAGGAGGTCTGACATCAACATGGAGAATCAGGCAGAAGAAATGCTTGTCCACCTCAGAGGCAGAGCAAGAGACATTGTGAAATTTGGCATGAGGAATAGTGGCATTGATGTTACAAAAAATCCAGATGCGATCTATAGCCTTCTTCGTAAGCATTTTGCTGCTGTGCCCTGCTCACCTCTTCCCCTGGCAGACTTCTACACAACGTTGCCGAAGGCAAATGAAGGTGCATACGACTACTGGCTGAGACTCAACCAAGCTGCTGACATTGCAGCTGACCGCCTCAAGGAACAAGGCAAGAATTTGGACTGCTCCGCCATTGAGGTGACACGAATGTTTATAAAGAATTGCCCCTCCAGAGATCTTTCCATGACATTTAGGTCAAAGACGATTGACAAGTGGTCGGCTGTGGAAGTCCAGGCTGTGCTGGATGAATATCACACAGAATTGTGCTCAATGAATGCTGCTGAGATGAGTAGGAAGCCCAATGAATGTGTGTATTTGAACAATGTTGATATGCTTCACACTGCAGTTGGTCGTTCTGACACTAAAGAGGCTAACATGGCTAAGGGTACAGACCAGAATGCCTTTGAACGTGTCATAGCCATGTTAGAAAAGATTTTGCTGGAACGGTCTGCTCAAGCCCGTACCTCTGTGGCCAGACCACCAAAGACACGGTTCTCCAGAATTATAGGTCTGGATAACTCGCCTTGTGCTGTTTGTGGTGACATGGCTCACTCTGCACTTTTTCACTGCCGTAGGGATAGACTCTGTTTTCAGTGCTATTCAGCTGACCACGCCAGGCGCGATCGTCCTGCTCAGGCGAGGTTTACGCCAGCTGCACAGTCGGAAAACTGATTGATCTGCACCAGGGGGAGGTCGGTGTAGATCCTGTTAATGATCCTCCCAGTAGTTTTTCCGATGATTTAGAATCTATGTTTGAGTCACTCAGTTCCGACATACCCCCAGATAGAACAGTTGTTTTCCAAGGCACACACAGAATTCAGAAGTCTGATAGCTTGTTCTATACTACTGTCACATCAGGTGGTATTCCCCTGACAGCGATGATTGATAGTGGGTCTACAGGTTCCACATTAAGTGAGCGTGCTGTAGCGTGGTTGTTGGAGCACATTCCAAACATGAAGCGACACTCAACTGATGGTGTTGTCATTATTGGATGTGGTGGCCATCAAGTGACCCCTTCAGCTGTTTATGATGTGGAAGTGGTGGTGTATGAATGCAAGTTGGCTGTTCCCATGTTTGTTGTGCCTGGACAGACAGACGACATGATCCTGGGCAGTAATGTCATAAAAAAGATTCTTCAACTGATGAGAGGGACTGAGAGCTACTGGCGACTCATGTCAGAGCCCAGCAGCGTCATTGATGAAGATTGCCACCGGTTCTTCTCTCTCCTTTCTAACACAGAGAAATGGAGGGGTGAAACTGTGCCTGACAAGGTTGGCACGCTGAAGCTTCAGCAATGTGTCATGCTCCAGCCGATGAGTGAACACCTTGTTTGGGGTAAGCTTCCTGCCTCAGCACCTTTGTCAGTTGGCAGCACAGTAATGATCGAACCGACCCAGTCACGGTGTAGATCAAGGAAGATTCTAGTTGGTAGGGTGATTTCACCAATGTGGGGTGATCGATACCTGCCTATGAAAATCATCAACCCCACCAGTGATCCTGTGATGCTTAAGAAAAACTCAAAGCTAGCAGATGTGTTTTCCTGTGTTGCTGTTGAAGATTTGTCTCAACCTGACCACATCCAAGTTCACTCCCAAGTTGTGTCTGCTGCTACAGAGGTAAAGTCTAAAGAGGACATCAAGACAGCGCTGCACAGGCTTGGTCTGCAAGATCTGGATCTGGATGCTTGCGCTGTCTCTGACCTTTGGAGAGACAGGCTTTTCCGGCTCATCGAGAGACATGAGACAATCTTTTCGCGCGACAAGATGGACTGTGGGGAAGCATCTGACTTTGTGCACAAGATACATCTTTCCGCCTGCCCTATCGCAGGGTGCCACCAAATTACTATGAGAAGCTAAGAACCGCTCTCAGTGAGATGGAAGAAAAGGGCATAATCCGGAAATCCACAAGTGAATATGCATCACCTTTGGTTCTTGTTTGGAAGAAAGATGGAAATTTGCGCATCTGCACTGATTTCAGATGGCTCAATGCGAGGACAGTGAGAGACGCACACCCACTGCCTCATCAGGCTGATGCTCTCGCCGCACTTGGAGGAAATGTCTTTTTCTCCACCATGGACCTCACGTCAGGATTCTATAATGTACCTCTGTTTGAAGGACACAAGAAGTACACCGCCTTTTCCTCCCCCTTTGGTCTTCATGAGTACAACCGAATGCCACAGGGTCTCTCGAACAGCCCAGCTACATTTATGAGGATGATGCTCTCTATTTTCGGGAATGAGAATTTCACTAGCCTCTTGTGCTACCTTGACGATCTCATGGTCTTTGGTCCAACAGAAGAGATAACGCTTGAGCGGTTGGAGATGGTTTTCTCCCGCTTGAAAGACCACAACCTCAAGTTAGCACCAAAGAAGTGCCACTTTCTCAGGAGATCAGTGAGATTTCTTGGCCATGTTATATCTGAGTCAGGAGTCCAAACAGACCCTGGAAAGGTTGAAGCCATTTGCAGAGTGCAGGCATCTGACTTGATGGATAGTGATGGTGTAACTCCCTCTCAAAAGAAGATTCGATCTTTCTTGGGGATGGTGTTGTATTATCAACATTTTATTGAGGATTGCTCCATTAAGGCTAGACCCTTATTTAAGCTCATCTCGGGTCAGAAGGCAATTGGTAAGGCCAGGCGAGGAATGAAATCTAAATTGAAGCGGTCGAGTTGTGTCAAGCTGTCAGCAGAGGACTGGACAACCGAGTGTCAGAAAGCCTTTGAAACTTTGAAATGTGACCTGTCCCAAGGGGTAACACTGGCTCATCCTGACTTCGGAAAGCCTTTTATTCTTGCTGTGGATGCTTCATTTGATGGCATCGGAGCTGTTTTGTCCCAGCTTAGTGCTGGCGAAGAAGTTTCAAGGCCAGTCGCATTTGCTAGTAAAACGCTGTCAAGAGCCCAGCTGAACTATCCAGCTCACAGGCTGGAATTTTTCGCTTTAAAATGGGCCATTTGTGAAAAGTTCTCCCACTGGCTAAAAGGGAGGCACTTTACTGCATGGTCTGACAACAACCCCCTGACCTATGTCTTGACAAAGCCCAGGCTAGATGCCTGTGAACAAAGATGGGTTGCAAAACTGGCAGCTTACGATTTTGACCTGAAATATGTGCCAGGGCCCAAGAATACAGTGGCTGATGCCTTGAGTCGTGAGCCCTCTGTGCAGTCCTGTGTCAGTCATCGTTTGGTAAAGGAGCCATATCTTTCCTTGTTGGATCAAGTGAATGAAGTTGTGAATGATACTGTACAACATGCTTTACGTTTGACCACCAACTGTCAAGCTGTTCGATCTACAGGAGGCCAATCGACCGAAGGACAAGTTTCTTTTCAGTCACCTGGAGGTGCAATTGCTGCTGGAGAAGTGTCCGCAGTGTTAGACGCACACCAGACTGGCGGTGTCTCTTTGCTGCCAGGAACAAGCCCAACATCGCTACAGCTGCCCAAAGAAGATTCATCTGTGGTTGTCCCTCACAGTCAACTACAAAATCTTCAGCAGCAGGACCCCACGATTAGCAGCGTTCTCTTCTATGTGAACCGACACAAAAGACCGTCAAGACATGAAAGAACGACTGAGTCGAGCTGTGTGCTCAGATTGTTGAGACACTGGGATAAGTTCAAAGTACGTGGTGGAATTCTATATCAGGTGACGAAGGACCGCTTCATGAACAAGAAAATCTTTCAGTTTGTCGTTCCAGACTCGCTGAAGAGACAGGTCTTACATGGCGTTCATGACGCAGCTGGTCATCAGGGCCGCTCTAGGACATTTTCTCTGGCCAGCGAAAGATTTTTCTGGATAGGAATGGAAAAAGATATCTTGAGACATGTTGTCAACTGTCAGAGATGCATTTTGGGTAAGACACCTGAACCAGAAGCCCGTGCACCTCTTGAGAACATCCGCACTTCGGCTCCCATGGAATTAGTGTGCATTGATTTTTGGACAGCAGAATCAGGTGACAATAAATGCACTGATGTCCTGGTTGTGACAGACCATTTCTCGAAGTTGGCTCTTGCATTCCCCTGCAGAAACCAATCAGCAAGGCAAGTTGCCCGGTGCCTGTGGGACAAGTTTTTCTGCATCTATGGATTCCCTAAAAGGATTCATTCGGACCAAGGAGCTAACTTCGAAAGTAGGCTTATCAAGGATCTTCTTCAGATGGCGGGAGTGCAAAAATCCCACACGACTCCATATCATCCAATGGGCAATGGTATTACTGAAAGATTCAACAGAACTCTTGGAGGTATGATTCGGACCCTTCCCCCGAAATCCAAGTCCAGATGGCCGCAAATGCTCCAGACTCTGACGTTTTGCTACAACTGTACAGTGCATGAGACCACAGGCTTTGCCCCGTTTTACCTGATGTTTGGTCGTGTCCCACGCTTGCCTGTTGACGTTATGTTCCATCATGTCTTGGAGAACTCCACTGTTGTCAGCCACAATGAGTTTGTGTGCCATCTAAAAAGGGATTTCATCGAGGCCACACGGATTGCTAAACAACACGCAGTTGATGAGCAGGATCGTCATGCGAAGATATACAATCGAAAGGTAAAAGGGTCACAGTTAGTTGTAGGTGCCAGAGTGTTGCTTGCCAATCGAGGTGAAAAAGGGAAGAAGAAAGTTGCAGACCGATGGGACTCAACTCCTTTTGACGTTGTGTCTGTGAGATCAAAGATCAATGTGTACCGGATTTGTGATGCAACAGGGAAAGAGAAGGTAGTACACCGGAATTTGCTGCTCCCAGTTGATTTCCTGACATTCCCCGGGATTGATGAAGCCCAGACAAATTCTGATGAGTCACTGTCAGATACAGATTGTGGCGATAACCAGCCCAGTGTTTTGTGTAATCAAGATGATGTTCAAGCACGGACTGAGGAATGGCTCATGCAGTCACCGGCTCAGGCAGAGGCAGGAACTGATGGCAAAATTGAGGATGATCAACTCGATGAAGGCTGTCGGATGGATGGCATTGTGGAAAGCCAGTCTGTGGAATTGCCTATCAACCTCTCTGCCGGGTCTGGAAGTAGCCACATGAGTCACGCACACACTGAACTTCCATTTGACCCTGTAGTTCACACACCACATTTGACAGACCTTCCTGTTGCCCTAGACAACTCGTCCCCACTACAGGTTGAGTTAGAAGAAGTAGTCTGCACACATCCACTAGACACTCAGGGAACCTTAGTCTCCACAAGGTGTGGTAGAAGTATTAGGCCACCCAAAAGACTTATTTGGGAGATGTCATTCCAGAGAGTTGTTGTACCACCATTAGTATGGGTGTAATTATTTGATTTGGTTTTGGGACGAACCGTGATATTGTTGACTTGTATTAGCACAATTGTAAAATGTATTTGCTATGCTGGACGCTAGTAGGGCTACTGCTGGGCGTAGATATGTACGTGTATGTGAAATGTATATGGCATTTCTGATGGTCTGTGATAGGTGCAGGTTTTGGTACCCTCCTGTGCCTACACACTTCTTGAGGAAGAATTTCTGACGTTGACTTTTCCGTTGTACATTATTGCCCGAGATCCTCATACTGTTCTACTTTTTGTCGTTAAAACTGTTCTTCATGTTTTGCCTCACTTCAGCATAATTTAAGGGGGGGTGTATGTAACGGTGTAGAAAACAGAATATCCTTATGCTTGATTAAATTATGAATGAAGTGTTGCAACAGCGCCTGTTGCTGGCGAGAAGTGGTATGTACAGTCACCTGTGGGAAGTGCTCAGAACTGTGACGCCTCCAAACTGAGAATCCCGTGACCCAAGTGGACTCACAGTCTCACAATTTGCACTGTTTTACAGGACACTGTTATTAAAGAAATTCATAATCCACCTGGTGCCAGTGATATGTTGAAGGGACAGCAGTGTGGAGCTGCATTTTGCCACATACAGTTGTGGACCGTCACACAATGACGGAAGTGAACGCATTAAATAAGCCATCCATCCTCTTAACATAGATCTAAAACAATGATTGTAGTCGGCTCATACCGTAATAATGCAACAGTACAGGATCATACATTCTGCAGGGTCTGTATTGAAACGGTAGAGTAGAGGTGAATATCCACAGAAGGATAAAGATGGGTGAGTTGCTCTCTGTGGAAGGTGTGTTGACGTGCATTGTGCTGTAAAAGTGAGATTACGTGTAAATAAGAGTGATAATGCGGTCGAAGTAAACCGTCAGACCCGTTGGCGTGGATACGTGACGTCACCAACGAGCCGGCGCATGAGAGCCATTGAATGCGGCAGCTTGCGTTAAGCCTGCGACTCTGCTCACTAAGCCATGTGCACTTAAGTGTGTCCCTGCATGTTAATCCCCCGCCTCTGATGAAAGTGCACGGGAGCAGTCAATTAGTTTCTCTCTTTTTTTTTCTTTTTTTTTAGATTAAATCTAACATGTCATGCTCCCAAAGTGACTCGTACAGCATGTCGGTCGTGGATTTGAGTGTTGTCACGGGCAACCGTACGTCTGACCTGTGTGCAATTACAAGCCCTTAACAAGGGCGGACATGTTGGATATGGGATGTTGGATGGACCCTGATACAATCAAGTGACATTTTTTTTCCCTTTAGCTTTGATGTGCAGCTGCTCCGTGCAACCAAATTGATCATATATCCAAGTCTGTTTCTTCTCAAGCTTTTTTTTCACCAAGTATCGCCTCAGAAAACACAATAATAATAAAAACATAAAGACGACATTAAAATACAGTAGGGTAGTAGACCTAAGTATTCATTAAGTACCACTATAATGACAACATTAAAATACAGTAGTGTAGTATACCTAAGTATTCATTAAGTACCACTACATAGGGCCAACCACATGTAAGTACGTAGATAAAAACATTGTCTCACCTTCCGATTTGCATTTCAACTGCATTTTACCTCAGGGGCTCATTGATTGATCGATACAGATGTCGATACTATCGATACATTGTGTTCTGTTTACAACTAAAAGTCTTGTTGAAAGTGTCACGCTTGTCATTTAGGCCATGTCCGCACAAACACGGAGAGTTTCAAAAAGACATATTTGGGGTTAAAACAATCTTCATCCACACGAGTGTAGTTTCAAAAGTGTGTATGTCTACACACAAACCCATACACGTTTTGTCCAATCAAAAGCCTGAAAAAAGCAACAATAGCCATACTTGCCACCTTGACACCTCCAAATTCGGGGTTGATGAGGGGGGCGGGGTTAAGGTGGAGGAGTATATTTACAGCTGGAATAATTGAAGTTCAAGTATTTTATATATACATATATATATATATATATACAGTGTAGAAAAAAGAATATCCTTATGCTCGATTAAATTATGAATGAAGTGTTGCAACAGCGCCTGTTGCTGGCGAGAAGTGGTATGTACGGTTACCTGTGGGAAGTGCTCAGAACTGTGACGCCTCCAAACTGGTGAGAAACGTTTTTGTTTTGTCCGGGATTGATTACTAATAAGTGAATATTGACTGTTTATATTTTGATTAGTACTTTGTAACGTACACATAAAAAGGTTCGCTAATTAGTATTGACCAAAACTATATCTTAGTGTGATATTTTAAAGTCAATAACACACTTTTACTGTGTAAACTAATTGGTGATTGTTGATGTGTTATTTAGAGAATATGTTACAGGGTGATTGTATTGACATACGGCGCCACCCTGTGGCAGCCACGGTGCCCGCACCTATAACATATCACTGCGTCACGTGTGTTTCCCTCAGTTGTACTTCCTACATGCAGCCTGAATACACGGTACTGAGCCACAGCAGGACTCTTGTCGTCTTTATAATGCACCACACATTATAACATGGTGTCAGAAGTCCAAGCAGGACCCGATTATGCCCCACATTCTGTCCGTTGTTGAGACAGTGTGCATTTATTTGTTTTGGTGAGTTTTAGCAGTTTCAGTTAGCCTGTTAGCTTTAGCACCTCGTTGGTATAATGGCTTCCAACATCCCGCCTCCGGAGCCCATGAAAATGGCTGGGGACACTCACGGCAACTGGAAAAACTTCCGAGCAGAGTTTGAGGATTATCTGCTGGCGACTGGGCTCAACGAGAAGGAGAAGCTCGTCCAAGCAGCGGCGCTGAGACGGCTAATGGGGAACGGCTGCCTCCATGTTTACAAATACAACCTGGGACTCACTGTCGACCAACAGAAAGATGCCGGTGCTATTCTGGAGGCACTGGAGGAATACTTTACCCCCGCGAAGAACGTCACATTCGAGAGGTACGTTTTTGGAAACTTAAAGCAAGAGGAAGGAGAACCCATAGATGCTTTTGTTACAAGGCTGAGAGAAAAGGCTGCCTCTTGTGAATACGGAGCTATAAAAGATGAACTCATAAAGGACAAGCTTGTCCTTGGCATTGCTGATAAGGGCGCCAGACGTCGTTTGCTAAGAGAAAATTATCTCAAATTGGATCAAGCAATCATGATCTGCCGTGCAGCCGAGGTCATGGACAATAAATTAAAGACTATGTCACTGGGCAACTCTGGGCCTGGAGAGAGCATCAATGCCGCGCAGGGGGGACAAAGATATGGACGCAGGTCTGCCGGTAGATCATCTGAGCCCACCAACACCAGTGCACAGCTTCAGAGAATGAGAGACACAGTGGAATGCAAGTACTGTGGCACAAGGCACGCACGTGGGCGAGACCAGTGCCCTGCATTTGGTAAATCCTGCCGCTCTTGTGGCACTGCCAACCATTTCGCCAAAGTATGCATGAAGAGGGGTCAGTTGAATGCTGTGGATGACCCGTCAACAGGGGAACAGGAGGACAGTGATGAAAGAGATGTGTACACAGCAGAGAGCGTGGGAGCTGTGAACCCGCAAGGAAAAAAGTGGTTTGTCAATCTGCCACTGCAACAGGGAGTCCAGAGGTGCCAGTTCGACTCGGGAGCCACCTGCAATGTGATTAGCATGAAGGACAAGATGAGACTGGCGCCCAGAACGCCTCTTCAGAAGAGTCTCACCAGATTGAAGCTGTACAACAGTGAGTGGATGAACTCGCTGGGGTTGTACAGCACACAGTGTGTCATTAGGGGCAGAACACACAAGCTGGACTTTGAGGTTGTGCATACAAAGGCCCTTGCTTTCGGGGGAGACATGTGAGAGACTAGGACTGATACGATTCACCATTCCTGAGGAGCTAAATAAAGTGGAACACTGCAGGATGGGAGACCTGACCAAAGAGCGTCTCATCAACACGTACCACGACGTGTTCACCAGCCCAGTCGAGTCCCTGCCTGGTGATGTTCACTTTGAGCTGGACAGCAGTGTGGCGCCTGTCCAGTGTGCCCCCAGGAATGTTCCAGTGGCCCTCTAGGCAGCTGTTAAAGCACAGCTCGATCAATACGAACAGGATGGACATTTAACCACGGTCACACAGCCCACAGACTGGATCAGCAATCTGGTCATAGTGAAAAAAACTGATAAATTGAGACTATGCATTGACACAAAGCCACTCAACCGAGCCCTGAAACGGTCCCACTACCTCATGCCCACTTTAGATGATGTGTTGTACAAGCTGCCAAAGGCGCGTATATTCACGCTGGTGGATGCGCGTGATGCATTCCTGCAGTGCCGACTGGATGAGGAGAGCAGTCTGATGACAACGTTCTGGACACCATGGGGCCAAAAACGGTGGCTGAAGCTCCCTTTTGGTGTGTCAGTTGCTCCAGAACTGTAGCAGAGAAAGCAACACGAGCTCCTAGCTGGATTAACTGGGATTGAGCCCATAGCCGATGATATCCTCATAGTTGGCTGCGGGGATACGGACGAGGAGGCCAACCGCGACCATGACACAAACCTCATTTCCCTAATGGACAGATGCAGAGAAGTTAAGCTCAGGCTGAGCCTGAAAAAGTTGCAGTTCCGAGTGAAGGAGGTCCGCTTCCACGGTCACATACTGTCTGCCGAGGGCCTCAAGGCTGACCCTGACAAGATCAGGGCGGTTCTGGACATGCCGAACCCCATAGACGCTAAAGGGGTCCAGCGGTGTGTTGGCTTTGTGAACTATCTTTCCAGATTCATGCCCCGCCTGTCAGAGGTATATGAACGATTGAGGAGGCTGCTAGACACTGGCACTGGCTGCCAAAACATGATGCTGCCATGAAGGAAATGAAGACACTGGTCACAGCAATACCGGTCTTGCGCTATTATGACGCCATCAAGCCAGTCACCATACAGAGCGACTCCAGTCAGACAGGCCTGGGCTGCTGTCTGCTACAGGAAGGGCAGCCTGTCACTTTTGCTTCCCGCGCCCTGACCCAGACGGAACAAAACTTTGCACAGATAGAAAAGGAGTGCCTGAGCATCGTGTTCGCCTGTCAACGCTTCCACTACTACCTATATGGACGGGGTGATGTGACAGCAGAGACCGACCACCGGCCTTTAGTGTCCATCTTCAGTAAGCCCCTCCTCAGCGCGCCCAAGCGCCTACAGAGCATGCTCCTGACACTTCAGAATTACTGCCTTACGGTGGTGTACAAGCCAGGCCCTGAAATGTACATAAGTGACACGCTTAGTAGAGCCACCACCCCGCCACGGAAAACAGACACACTGTACCGACGAGAAATGGTCTGCAGCATGCAACAGGAGCAGTGTGACACAGCGGCCATTCAGCAGGCAGACTACCTCAATGTCAGCAGCCAACGCCTGGCACAGATCCGAGCACACACAGAGGAGGATGTGTGTCTCCAAACGCTTAAGGCAGCCGTACTGCGGGGATGGCCAGAACACAAAGAGGAGGCCCCCGTACTCATCAGGGACTACTGAGCCATCAGAGATGAAATAAGCGCACAGGATGGCGTGCTTTTCAGGAGCCAGCGCGTCATCATTCCGAAAGCCATACGTCCGGAAATGCTGAGGAGGATCCACTACAATCATGTGGGTGGTGACGCATGTTACAGACATGCTCGTGATACATTGTACTGGCCCGGCATGCAAGGGGGAAGTCAAAGACTATGTACAGCAGTGTTCTGTATGTAACGAGTATGCGCACGAACAACAAAAAGAGACCATGATGTCACACCCGCTCCCCACACGTCCATGGCAGCTGGTAAGCATGGATTTGTACAGCTACGCAGCACAAAACTTTTTGCTCGTAGTGGACCATTACTCCGACTTCTGGGAGATAGACCTGCTCCCTGACTTGTCGGCCGACACCACAATCCGACGAATCAAGGCACAGTTAGCACGTTATGGCGTCCCGGACAGAGCCATTACGGATAGGGGAAGCCAGTTTGCCTGCAGTGAATTCCGGGCATTTGCAAGGGAGTGGGGCTTCGAACATGTCATGTCCTCACCGCGGGACCCAAAAGCTAATGGCAAAGCAGAGTCTGCAGTAAAGATTGTGAAAGGCTTGTGCAAAAAGGCGGACCATGCCAAAGAGGACCCCTGGAAGGCCATTATGCATTGGCGAAACACGCCCACTGAGGGCATACATTGCAGCCCAGCACAGCGTCTCACGTCACGAAAGCTGAGAACACTTCTTCAGGTGGCCGACCAGCTCCTTGCACCTCAGGTCATCACAGGGGTTTCCGACAAGCTGAGGGGGAAGCATCAGGCGGCGAAGTTAGTGTATGACGAATCGGCGAGGGATCTGCCGGAGCTGAACGTCAGAATGAAGCCACTCCCGGGAGACAGGACGGGCAGATGGAGGAGAGGGGTGTGCCTGCAGCAGTTGGGACTCCGGTCCTATCTGGTCGACGTAGAGGGGACCACATATCGACACAACAGAATTGATCTTAAACCGGCCGAGGCAATGCCTGCCCAACCACTGGCTTGACCAGAATTGGCCCCAGAGCAGCCTGTGAGTGGCAGTGGCAACAGAGACAGTGTTGGCGGTGCTGGGGAGTCTCCAAGGTCTTCACCGGCCCCAAGGTCACCACCGTCTTCTCCGCAGGCCAGAGACACACCGCTCCGTGTGCTTCAGGGCCGGACTTTCTCCCGGAGTGGGAGGCTGATTAGGCCTCCTGACAGACTTGACCTCTAGGTCACACATGGACTGTGACACACTCACACACACACGCACACACACACACACACACACACACACACACACACACTGACATACACTTGAATAAACATACATGGACTGTTTGCACTTTCAAACACACAAACTGTGAATTTTGTTTAAAAAAAAAAAAAAGTGATGTTCTGATGGAGTGTGATTTGATGAAAGGTGTGCTCTTATCCTGCTACTATGTAATGTTACGTTCTGTTTTGCTATATATTTGATATCTGATATTGGATGTTAAACCAGGTATCGCTATCTGAGGTTGAATATGGGGTTACTAGTATGTTGATGGTCTACAGTTGATTTACAGGCAGCATTGTTCCAGTGTGGATACTTTACTAAAGGAAGGGAGATGTTACAGGGTGATTGTATTGACATACGGCGCCACCCTGTGGCAGCCACGGTGCCCGCACCTATAACATATCACTGCGTCACCTGTGTTTACCTCAGTTGTACTTCCTACATGCAGCCTGAATACACGGTACTGAGCCACAGCAGGACTCTTGTCGTCTTTATAATGCACCACACATTATAACAGTCTCACATTTTGCACTGTTTTTGTTAGGGCGAAGACGGGTGGAAGGAGACGGCACAACAGTGGAAGTCCAACTCAATATTTATTGAGTAATTAATGATTACGTGGGATGTGTATGCTACTATGTGTTTGAGTGTGAACTATGTGCTGGAATTAACATATGGAAATACCGTAAAGAATGTTGTCGTGCGTGTTGGATGGTGGCGTCCAAAACCAGAGGGAGAAGGCAAAAGCAATCCGGTGTCCGAGCGTGGTCGTGGGGCAGGAGAGAGCGTCCAAAGTCCAGGCAATGTGTCGGGGATCCAGGAGAGCAAATCAGGGTTCCAGAGAGGAGGGCAGCAGGAATGGAGACAGGGGCTGTGGAAGGAAGGAAAGACGAAGGAGATCACAAACAAGGCAGGAGGAAAACGAGCACAGGAATAAATCGCTGGTGAGAGTCAGATACGTGAGGCTTACTACAAGCAATAGCAACGTTCCAACGACGAGGGTTCAGCGGCGGGAATCTTTATTCTGCCGTCCGTAATCACTGCCAGGTGTCTTGATTGGTGATCGTCTCCAGCTGTGTGTGAGCGGTCCGTGCTGCGCGCGAGGGGGCGTGTCTTGATGTGGCGCATGTGGACGCACTCAGAGTGGAGCCGCCGAGTGCTCCCGCAGATGAAGGCAGGGAAGACTGAGCGTGTGTCATAACAGTTTTGCAGGTAAAATTATATTTCATGCCACTGTGATTGGTTGTTCACATTGTTGTCCTCACCTATTATGATGCTAATGGTAGCTTGGCTAGGCCGCAGCCTGGTTTATCAACCGCATGGTTTGAAGAAGCCATTTTGGATGCGAGGTGCGTTTAGAGACATCCTGTAAAATGTAGTTTCTGTAAATTTACTTTGTATTTTGCATATAAAAAAGGATTATTATTAATTTGAGTACACAATTGTCAGTACATGTGACACCAATGCAGAAATGAATATGAAAATTAGTATGAAGATTTGGTTTAAACACTATACGATCACACCCAAATGTAACATGTTGTGTGTACAATGAAACTGTGGTTTATTATGTCAAACATCAGAACTGTGACGCTTCCAAACTGAGAATCCCGTGACCCAAGTAGACTCACAGTCTCACAATTTGTACTGTTTTGCAGGACACTGTAATAAAAGCAATTCATAATCCACCTGGTGCCAGTGATATGTTGAAGCGACAGCAGTGTGGAGCTGCATTTTGCCACATACAGTTGTGGACCGTCACACACACATATGAATATATATATATATATATATATATATATATATATATATATATATATATATATATATATATATATATATATATGCAAATGTATATATATGTATATATACAGAATGTATATGCAAATGTGTATATATATGTATATATACAGTATGTATATGCAAATGTATATATATATATATGTGAATATATATATATATATATATATATATATATATATATATATATATATATATATATATATATATATATATATATACATATATGGGCAGCATGGTGGTAGAGGGGTTAGTGCGTCTGCCTCACAATAAAAAGGTCCTAAGCAGTCCACGGTTCAATCCCGGACTCGAGATCTTTCTTTGTGGAGTTTGCATGTTCTCCCCATGACTGCGTGGGTTCCCTCCGGGTACTTGGGCTCCCTCCCAACTCCAAAGACATGCACTTGGGGACAGGTTGATTGGCAACACTAAATTGGCCCTAGTGTGTGAATGTGAGTGTGAATGTTGTCTGTCAATCTGTGTTGGCCCTGCGATGAGGTGGCGACTTGTCCAGTGTGTACCCCGCCTTCTGCCCGTTTGTAGCTGAGATAGGCACCAGCGCCCCCCACAACCACAAAGGGAATAAGCGATAGGAAATGGATGGAAGGATGGATATATATATATATACCCACACCTATATATATATATATATATATATATATATATATATATATATATATATATATATATATGCAGATAAGAAGGGGGACCGGAGGGTGTGTTCCAACTGTCGTGGGACCACACTCCCCAGCCTTCCCGGTAAGGTTTATTCAGGTGTACTGGAGAGGAAGCTACGCCAGATAGTCGAATCTCGGATTCAGGAGGAACAGTGTGGATTTCTTCCTGGTCGTGGAACTGTGGACCAGCTCTATACTCTCAGCAGGGTCCTTGAGGGTGCATTGGAGTTTGCCCAACCAGTCTACAAGTGCTTTGTGGACTTGGAGAAGGCATTCGACCGTGTCCCTCGGGAAGTCCTGTGGGGAGTGCTCAGAGAGCATGGGGTATCGTACTGTCTGATTGGGGCGGTTCGCTCCCTGTATGATCAGTGTCAGAGCTTGGTACGCATTGCCGGCAGTAAGACACGTTTCCAGTGGGGGTTGGTCTCCGCCAAGTCTGCCTCTTTGTTACAGATTCTGTTTATAACTTTTATGGACAGAATTTCTAGGAGCAATCAAGGCGTTGAGGGGTTTCGGTTTGGTAGCCGCGGGATCAGGTCTCTGCTTTTTGCAGATGATGTGGTCCTGATGGCTTCATCTGGCCGGTATTTTCAGCTCTCACTGGATCGGTTCGCAGCCGAGTGTGAAGCGACCAGAATGAGAATCAGCACCTCCAATTCCAAGTCCATGGTTCTCGCCCGGAAAAGGGTGGAGTGCCACCTCCGGGTTGGGGAGGAGACCCTGCCCCAAGTGGAGGAGTTCAAGTACCTAGGAGTCTTGTTCAAGAGTGAGGGAAGAGTGGATTGTGAGATTAACAGGCGGATTGGTGCGGCGTCTTCAGTAATGCGGATGTTGTATCGATCTGTTGTGGTGGAGAAGGAGCTGAGCCGGAAGGCAAAGTGCTCAATTTACCAGTCGATCTGCGTTCCCATCTTTACCTATGGTCATCAGCTTTGGGTCATGACCGAAAGGACAAGATCACGGGTACAAGCGGCTGAAATGAGTTTCCTCCGCCGGGTGGCGGGGCTCTCCCTTAGAGATAGGGTGAGAAGCTCTGTCATCCGGGAGGAGCTCAAAGTAAAGCCGCTGCACCTGTCAAGTTTGTAACGCATAATATTGCGCGAAAGTTTCACCCCAGGATGCAATGGGACCAGACAGGCAGGTTAGCAGGTAAGAGCTGATTTTAATATACAAAAGATACAAGAATACTGGTGCAAACAGAAAAGAAAGTGCCTGCCTACGCACGGGAAGCTAATGCTACATTTAGCATGGAGTTCAAAGAGTTCAAGATGAGTGTGCCGAATGCACGGAAGCCAAGACGTGACTTAGCAAAAAATACAAAGACTTACAGAAACAAATGTGCGTGTTGCATATAGCAAGTGACGAACCAAGGACGAACTGAGGTAGATTGCAGGCTTAAATGCTCAAGTAACAATTGCCATCAGGTGTGCGTCAAAAGGCATGGCAGGTGGAACAAATGAGGAACCATGGTAACAAAAACAGGAAGTGCACATCCAATATTAGCACCGGAGGAGTCCAAACAATCAAAAAAACAAAAAGGACTCAAAAAACAGGCAAAAGATGTGATCCGGGAAGCGGATCGCAACAGCTCCTCTATATATCGGGAGGAGCCAGATGAGGTGGTTCGGGCATCTGGTCAGGATGCCACCCGAACGCCTCCCTAGGGAGGTGTTTAGGGCACGTTCAACCGGTAGGAAGCCACGGGGAAGACCCAGGACACGTTGGGAAGACTATGTCTCCTGGCTGGCTTGGGAACGCCTCGGGATCCCCCGGGAAGAGCTGGACGAAGTGGCTGGGGAGAGGGAAGTCTCGGCCTCCCTGCTTAGGCTGCTGCCCCAGCGACCCAACCTCGGATAAGCGGAAGAAGTTGGATGGATGGATGGATGGATGTATATATATATATATATATATATATATATATATATATGTAGGTGTGGGAAAAAATCACAAGACTACTTCATCTCTACAGATCTGTTTCATGAGGGGTTCCCTCAATCATCAGGAGATTTTAATGGAAGCATTCACATACAATGGTTTATATAGAGCACAGAGTGGGTGGGTACAAGCAGGCGTAGGGTGTGGTGATTGGCTCATGTGTTACCTAGGAGGTGTTTCCGCCTGTGGCGGCATGTTGAAATGATTTCACTGCGCTTGTTGAGGGATGATAGCTCTGGATGATATATAATAAACAGTTTCTCTTTTAAGCATAAGTTGCATCTTTTATTACCACTGTTGTAAGGTGTGCTGGATGCAAGAATTTGCCATGTTATTGAATATTCAACATTATTGTCTTTGAGGTTCCAAATGTGTTTGCTGAGTTCGGTAGAATTCTGCAAAGTCTGGTTTCTAAAGGAGGCGTTGTGATTATTCCATCTTGTTTTGAACGCTCCTTCGGTTAATCCTACGTACGTGTCGGATGTGTTAATGTCCTTGCGTATTACCTTTGCTTGGTAAACGACTGATGTCTGTAAGCACCTTCCGTTGAGAGGGCAATCAGGTTTCTTGCGACAGTTACATTCATTATTGGTTTCAGAGTCGTTTAGTCTGGGGGTAGGCAGTCCTTTTGCAATTGCTTTGTTGTGGTTTGAAATGATTTGTTGCATGTTATTCATACAGCTGTAGCTCAATTTAATGTTGTTCTTGTTGAATATTTTTCTTAGGGTGTTGCCTACAAAGCCAGCAAAGCCAGCAAAGCCACAGCCAACAAAGAAGCCTTCATCACACTGAAGGACCACAAACCCAACTTCGCAAATAACCCAACATGCCGACTAATAAACCCAACTAAATCCGAAATAGGAAAAATCAGCAAAATAATCCTGGACAGAATCAACGCAAAAATCAAGGACAAAACACCACTCAACCAATGGAGAAATACAGCAGCAGTAATCAAATGGTTCAACAACATCCAAGACAAAAAACAACACAACTTTATCTCGTTCGACATCGAAGAATTTTACCCTTCCATCAAGCAAGACCTACTGACCCAAGCACTAAACTTCGCCTCGGACTACGACTCAATCACAGGCAACGAAAGAAACATCATCATCCACGCAAAGAACTCCATACTCATCCACAACAGTACACCATGGCAAAAAAAGAACAATTCAACATTTGACGTTACTATGGGGAGTTTTGACGGAGCAGAAACGCGCGAACTCGTTGGGAGTTTCCTCCTCTCCCAGCTTGCTAGCCTCAACCTGAACCTTGGTATTTACCGTGATGATGGACTGGCAGTGTGCCGCGCCTCGCCAAGGAGCAGCGAGAACACCAAGAAGCGCATATGCCAAATCTTCAAAGAAAACGGCCTACGGATCACGATTGAAGCCAACAAACAAACCGTCAACTTCCTCGACGTCACTTTCAACCTGAGAAATAACAGCTACCAACCATTCACGAAACCCAACACAACACTCCAATACGTGCACCACGACAGCAACCACCCACCCACCACCACGAAAAGAATACCTACCGGAATTAATAAAAGGCTATCGATGCTGTCATCCAGCAAAGCTGAATTCGACCAAGCAACCCCCCCGTACCAGAAAGCACTTGATGAAAGCGGATACAACTTCACCCTCACCTATGAACCCACCCCAGGAAACCAACCAAAAAAGAGCAGAAAACGAAACAACATCATCTGGTACAATCCGCCATTCAGCAAAGACGTCTCAACCAACATCGGCCGCAAGTTCCTCACTCTGATCGACAAACACTTCCCCAAAGGCAACACCCTAAGAAAAATATTCAACAAGAACAACATTAAATTGAGCTACAGCTGTATGAATAACATGCAACAAATCATTTCAAACCACAACAAAGCAATTGCAAAAGGACTGCCTACCCCCAGACTAAACGACTCTGAAACCAATAATGAATGTAACTGTCGCAAGAAACCTGATTGCCCTCTCAACGGAAGGTGCTTACAGACATCAGTCGTTTACCAAGCAAAGGTAATACGCAAGGACATTAACACATCCGACACGTACGTAGGATTAACCGAAGGAGCGTTCAAAACAAGATGGAATAATCACAACGCCTCCTTTAGAAACCAGACTTTGCAGAATTCTACCGAACTCAGCAAACACATTTGGAACCTCAAAGACAATAATGTTGAATATTCAATAACATGGCAAATTCTTGCATCCAGCACACCTTACAACAGTGGTAATAAAAGATGCAACTTATGCTTAAAAGAGAAACTGTTTATTATATATCATCCAGAGCTATCATCCCTCAACAAGCGCAGTGAAATCATTTCAACATGCCGCCACAGGCGGAAACACCTCCTAGGTAACACATGAGCCAATCACCACACCCTACGCCTACTTGTACCCACCCACTCTGTGCTCTATATAAACCATTGTATGTGAATGCTTCCATTAAAATCTCCTGATGATTGAGGGAACCCCTCATGAAACAGATCTGTAGAGATGAAGTAGTCTTGTGATTTTTTCCCACACCTACATATTGCGCTCTACCACGGTATCGAGCACTATTCTCCGGATAATCCAATCAAGACATATATATATATATATATATATATATATATATATGTATAATAAATACTTGAATTTCAGTGTTCATTTATTTACACATATACACACACATACTGTAACACTCCTATACTCATTGTTGTATTTGAAGGCACTGAATCTTGGCATGGAACCTGCACTGGTACCTGTAGTGGTGCAAGCACTGGTACCCAGCGTGTTGCAGGCACTGGAGCTTGGCGTGGTGCAGGTACTGGTACCTGTTGTGGCGCAGGCACTGGTACCCGGCGTGGTGCAGGCACTGGAGCTTGGCGTGGTGCAGGCACTGGAGCAGGCACTGGTACCTGTTGTGGTGCAGACACTGGTACCTGTTGTGGTGCAGGTACTGGTACCCGGCTTGGTGCAGGCACTTGAGCTTGGCGTGGTGCAGGCACTGGTACCCGGCGTGGTGCAGACACTGGTACCTCTTGTGGTGCAGGCTCTGGTATTTCTTGTGATGCAGGCACTGATATTTCTTGTGGTGCAGGAACTGGTACCTCTTTTGGTGCAGGCACTGGGATTCGACGTGGTGCAGGCACTGAGATCCAACGTGGTGCAGGCATAGGTACCGGGCGTGGTGCAGGCACTGGTACCTCTTGTGGTGCAGATACTGGGATCTGACGTGTGGCAGGCACTGGGGTCCTGCGTGGTGCAGGCACTGGTGCCAGCCATGGACTTGGACTTGGTGATAACATCAGACCTGGACTTGGACTTGGACTTGGTGCTAGCATCGGACTTGGACTCGGTGGTAGCTGTAGAGCAGGTCGTGGCGCTAGCCTTGGACTTGGAACAGGACTTGGACTAGGACTTGGTGCTAGCATCAGACCTGGACCTGGAGCTAGCCGTGGAGCAGGTCGTGGTGCTAGCCTTGGACTTGGACTTGGACTTGGTGCTAGCATCGGACCTGGACTTGGAGCTAGCCGTGGACTTGGACTTGTTGCTAGCATCAGACTTGGACTTGGTCTTGGACTTGGTGCTGGACTTTGACTTGGACTTGGTGCTGGACCTTGATTTGGACTTGGTGCTGGACTTGGACTTGGACTTGGTGCTGGACTTTGAGTTGGACTTGGTGCTGGACTTTGACTTGGTGCTAGCCTTGGACTTGGTGCTAGCCGTGGAGCAGGTCATGGTGCTACCCAGGGAGCAGGTCATGGTGCTAGCCTTGGACTAGCGACAGGTGCTAGTCGTGGTGCAGCTAGCCGTGGTGCAGGTGGAGGTGGCCTAGCTGGAAGCTGCGGCTTAGCAGGCCGAAAGACTGGTGGTGGCGGCCGTGTTCGCCGCTGTGGCTTGGCAGGTTGAAGAACTGGTGCTGGGGGACGTGCTGGTGGCTGTGGCTTGGCATCGCACTGGGCAGCACCAACTGAACAACCCCCAGCCCTAGCCCCCCCACCCACCTTCAAAGAGCGGCCCCCAGACGCTCTCACCGTGATCCTGAACAGTCTTTTGGTGTGGGCGGAGAGAGGCGAGGAGGAGGGCAGAATCTTCCCCTTTAAATTGTCCAAAATGTCTCTTTTCTATTGTCTTAGTCTGTTTGGGTGAAGAAAAAAAAAATCTTGTGACTTGGGCGGGGCTTGAGTCCTGGGGGGCGTGGCATGAAATTTGGACGGCTGTGACTGATGTGATCTATTGTACAAAATATTGTTTTGATAAAAATGTATCATAGTCATGGGGCTTGAGTCTTCTGGTGGAGGTGGGTGATCAAATGTGAAAGTCCTGAAAAAAATTATTCCTGCTCTGTGATGTCTGTTGACGGTGGCGTGACGTTGTCCTGGCGAATCCTAGCAGCATGTGGTCCACTTCCGCCCGGAGTGGAAGGAGTTTGCGGGCACGACACTTCCTGTCCGCACCTGGATACCCTCCCCGACGTCCTTCGTCGAGAGCGACACTTCCCTGATGACGGCAACATGGCATCTTTTGCAATTTGTTCATTTTATAATGGAGACTATAAAAAACAATGCTGTTGGTGCAAAGCGGTGGATTGCAGCTGTCTTTAGCACCGAGACACAGCCGATGTTTCTTTGTTTGTTGTGAAGCGGAACGGTCAAGTGAACATGTTTTCTTTACGTCAACCAGAATGTTTTTGGATGGGGAAATTGTGATGTATATCTTACCGGAGAAATCATTGGATTATTCGTCGTCGTGCAGCAGCAGCAGCTTTGAGCTTGGCTCCTCGGCATCTCTCTGAGACACTTTGTGTTCACCGCAGCCATCCGACCTCGTATGTCTTTACAATCTTTTACAATCTTTAAAATCTCAATTAAAAACAATATTAAACAATATATCCCGTATATGCTTATTAAAACAATAAGCAGATAAGGGATCTTCCAGAATTATCCTAGTAAATGTGTCTAATTACATCTGAAACGCTCACACTGCCGCCGCCCGGAGCCGTCGCTTTTATTTTTTTTATTATTATTTATTTTTTATTTTTTATAGTCCTTCACTATCAATATCCTAATTCACAAATCTTTCATCCACGCTCAAATTAATGGGGAAATTGTCGCTTTCTCGGTCCGAATTGCTTTTACTGCTGGTGGCTCCCATTAAAAACAATGTGAATATGTGTGGAGCCCTGCAACTCGTGACGTCACGCACACATACTCCCGGTAAAAGCAGGGCTTTTCTATTAGCGACCAAAAGTTGGCGAACTTTATCGTCGATGTTCTCTACTAAATTCTTTCAGCAAAAATATGGCAATATCGCGAAATGATCAAGTATGACACAGAGAATGGACTTGCTATTCCCGTTTAAATAAGAAAATCTCATTTCAGTAGGCCTTTAATGTTGGTCCGTCACCTCATTTATGCTGTCTGCCACATCTTTTCAAGTGATCATTCAATATGGTTTGAGAACAGGATTGCTATTGTGACATCTAGTGGACACACTAAGAACAGCAGTTTCTTTCAATAAAAGTTCAGCTCACATTTACACTTTGCATACTTATTTGGCAGGCCAAATAAAACCTGCTCGCGGGCCTGACCCGGCTTGCGGGCCGTATGTTTGGGTTTACATCCAAAAATGTGCAGTGAGAGCTGCAGAGCACCGCCCTTAAAGGGCACCACCCGTTTCAGTGCCATGGCAGATGTGGCCATTGGTTGTGCTGCTTAATCCAGAATGCTGGGTCTGATACAAGTGGGATTTAGTCATAACGATGATACCAACATCTGGCAGGAGAGCTCCGAACACAAGCAAAGGTGGAATACATTAGTATTATTTCTTTGGACTTTTCCGTGCGGAGCCAAGGAATACCGCTGACTGACCCTGAGGTAAGTGCACGGGGAGCTGAGGGCCTGGGGACACGCCGTGGCCTGAAAAGACGACTCATTGGCGGTTATGTAACCTGCCAGTGAGGAAGGAAATCACCTCGTTATCTTTTGGTTGTTGTTTGTTGCTGCGCAGAGTGGAGAAACGACATCTGTGTGGATAAACTACATCTTTGTAGAGCAGACCTGGGTAAATTAAGGCCCGAGGGCCACATGCGGCCCGTTGAGTTTTTTAATCTGGCCCGCCAGATATTCCCAAATATTTTTTGTACATCTTTAAGATGGAAAGTGTAGCTGCCTTTATGATGTGCATTGATGTTTTCACATAGAAACCAAATACAAAATACTAAACACAAAGTATTTCAATGGCTGTAATCCGCGCTTTTGCATGATATACTAGTTACTATGGTAATCAAATTAGTTTTTATGGTAATATAACTAGTTACAAGGCCAATTTAATTAGTTACTATGAAAATCGAATTAGCTACTATGGTGATGTACTGAACCCGTTTCCATTTGAGTTGGGAAATTGTGTTTGAGGTAAATAAAAACAGAATACAATGATTTGCGAATCATTTTCAACCCATATTCAATTGAATGCACTACAAAGACAAGATATTTGATGTTAAAACTCCTGAACTTTATATATTTTTTTGCAAATAATAATTAACTTAGAATTTCATGGCTGCAACGCGTGCCAAAGTAGTTGAGAAAGGGCATGTTCACCTCTGTGTTACATCACCTTTTCTTTTAACAACACTCAATAAACGTTTGGGAACTGAGGAAACTAATTGTTAAAGCTTTGAAAGTGGAATTTTTTCCCATTCTTGTTTCATGTAGAGCTTCAGTCGTTCAACAGTCCGGGGTCTCCGCTGTTGTATTTTATGCTTCATAATGCGCCACACATTTTCGATGGGAGACAGGTCTGGACTGCAGACGGGCCAGGAAAGTACCCGCACTCTTTTTTTACGAAGCCAGGCTGTTGTAACACGTGCTGAATGTGGTTTGGCATTGTCTTGCTGAAACAAGCAGGGGCGTCCATTAGAAAGACGCCGCTTAGATGGCAGCATATGTTGCTCCAAAACCTCTATGTATCTTTCAGCATTAATGGTGCCTTCACAGATGTGTAAATTACCCATGCCTTGGGCACTAATGCACCCCCATACCATCACAGATGCTGGCTTTTGAACTTTCCGTCGATAACAGTCTGGATGCTTCGCTTCCCCTTTGGTCTGGATGACACGATGTCGAATATTTCCAAAAACAATTTGAAATGTGGACTCGTCAGACCACAGAACACTTTTACACTTTGCATCAGTTCATCTTAGATGATCTCGGGCCCAGAGAAGCCGGCAGCATTTCTGGATGTTTTTGATAAATGGCTTTCGCTTTGCATAGTAGAGCTTTAACTTGTACTTACAGATGTAGCGACAAACTGTATTTAGTGACAGTGGTTTTCTGAAGTGTTCATGAGCCCATGTGGTGATATCCTTAGGAGATTGATGTCAGTTTTTGATACAGTGCCGTCTGAGGGATCGAAGGTCACAGTTGGTTTCCGGCCATGCCGCTTACGTGGAGTTATTTCTCCAGATTCTCTCAAGGTTTTGATGATATTATGGACTGTAGATGTTGAAATCCCTTAACTTCTTGCAATTGCACTTTGAGAAACGTTGTTCATTAACTGTTTGACTATTTGCTCACACAGTTGTGGACAAAGGGTGTACCTCGCCCATCCTTTCTTGTGAAAGACTGAGCATTTTTTGGGAAGCTCTTTTATACCCAATCATGGCACCCACCTGTTTCCAATTAGCCTGCACACCTGTGGGATGTTCCGAATAAGTGTTTGATGAGCATTCCTCAACTTATCAGTATTTATTGCCACCTTTCCTAACTTCTTTGTCACGTGCTGCTGGAATCAAATTCTAAAGTTAATGATTATTTGCAGAAAAAAAATGTTTATCAGTCTGAACATCAAATATGTTGTCTTTGTAGCATATTCAAATGAATATGGGTTGAAAATGATTTGCAAATCATTGTATTCGGTTTATCTTTACATCTAACACAATTCCCCAACTCATATGGAAACGGGAAAATGAAGCTCAGATGAGGCACCAAGCTCTGTGGGTGAGGAGCGTTTCCACAGGGTGTTTCCAGAGTCTGAAATATGGGTGTCAGGGACAGATGTGGAAGGAGATTTTTACAACAAAGTTCTAAAGCTTAATGATATATCACATATCAGATTGTAGGTCAGGTTTTTTACCCTTTGTTTTCTTATTTCGCTGTTTGTTACACTTTTGTTGTGTTTTGCTAGATTTTAAATATGTCGATAGATATATATAATTATTACTATTGTAAATCCCACATTCTTTACTTTCATATACATTCTGGGTGTCTCATTCAGTAAGAAAATGTAAAATTCCATTCTGTTTTTTAAGGTGGTCCCTCATAACGTTTTTAGCTTCCAATTAGACATTATTGTGAGGTTTTGTATTAGTGTTCCTAAGAATCAGATATACCGGCCCCAGACACATTTTTTTCTATAAATTGGGCCCCCGAGTCAAAACAATTGCCCAGGCCTGGTGAAGAGAAACTACTACTGTGTACGCATACTTGCCAACCCTGCCGGATTTTCCGTGAGACTCCCGAAATTCACCGCCTCTCCCGAAAACCTCCCGGGACAAATTTTCTCCCGAAAATCTCCCGAAATTCAGGCGGAGCTGGAGGCCACGCCCCCCTAGCTCCACGAGGACCTGAGTGACGTGTCTGAGAGTGTGTCTGCCCAATGACGTTATAACTATAGAATGATCGAGGGCGAGTTCTTGGTTTCTTATGTGGGTTTATTGTAAGCAGTTTCATTAACGTCCTCCCGGCGCAGTAACAACACACAATAACAACAGTCACGTTTACGTCCAACACTCTACTGTAAGGCAGTTCGTCTGCCGTAAACAGCATGTGACAATACTGCCATCTACTGTACATAAT
Source organism: Nerophis ophidion (assembly GCF_033978795.1). Classification (NCBI taxonomy): domain Eukaryota; kingdom Metazoa; phylum Chordata; class Actinopteri; order Syngnathiformes; family Syngnathidae; genus Nerophis; species Nerophis ophidion. Next base: position 53,062,673 of record NC_084612.1, on the reverse strand, counting down.
GCACCACAACACCTCCGGGCAATTTCAACCCTTTAATCCTCCTCCATTCACATCCCATCTCCCCGGATTGTAAATAACCTAATGTAAATAATCGGATGTATTTCTAATATATATACATGTTCTTATGCTATGTGAACCCACTATGTTCTCTGCTGGCTGTACATATCCTACTAAGTCACACCTACACTGTTTCAATGTCCATTTCTCTGTTTATGTAATTGTTGATGACTGAAGTACTGATATCAACCAAAGCTCCTCATCCCACCTCCCGGATTGTAAATAATTCAATGTATATACTATGATGATTAACTTGTGTGGTGACTGTATTATGCTGATAGTATATATTTGTACCATGAATTGATTAACGTGGACCCCAACTTAAACAAGTTGAAAAACTTATTGCGGTGTTACCCTTTAGTGGTCAATTGTACGGAATGTGTACTGTACTGTGCAATCTACTAATAAAAGTTTAAATCAATCAATCGTGCATTTGTGACAATAACATCTTCTTTAGAAGGTGCAGTGCACAACTGCGCACACAACAGCTGTAAATATACTACTCCCCTCTTAACCACCCCCCCTACCATGCCCCCGCCCCAAACTACGAAACCCCCCGCCCCACCCCCGACCACGACCCCCCACCTCTTGAAATCAGAGGTCTCAAGGTTGGCAAGTATGTGTGTACTGTACGCCTGCCATCTTATTGATCCGCCCCGGCTGTACGAACACTCGCAGTGTTTTTGGGACCAGCGTCTTCGCAGCACACAACACATTTTGATCGAGGCCTCGTGAAAAATGTCAAACATGTGAGATCAGTTTGCTAAGTGCAAAATTGAGCTGCATTTTGAAATGAAAGAAATTGCTGTTCCCAATGTGTCCACTGGATGTCACAGGAGCAATTCTGTTAGGCAAGCAAGCGGTACATGGTCAAGAGGGGCTGTGAGTCCTCCTCCTCGACCTAAGATAAAACAAAGACGAGTAAAGTAAACAATCCAGATGCAACATGAGACTCTGCACATTGATACAGTTCTGTGGAAAAGTTTGTCTTCTGTGTACATTTAAAGAAAGTGAACCATGGAAATAGCAAATGAGTTTTTATTCATGCTTTATTTGTTTTTTTTTCAATCCTAGATGGGTGGTGACTTCAAGTTTGATTGCTTTGTAGAAACACTGAAATGACGTCTAGGTTCATTGGGTTCTTCATGGTGTTTTTGAAACTGCACCAATTGAACTTTCAACTAACTTGAAATGTTTTGCCAAGAGGATTATTTGGGATGTGTACATTTTCAGAGTGTGTGTGTGCAAATTTTGGGCCAAAGTAAAACAAAGAAAATGATCCTAAGTTGTCTTTATTTTTAAGTTATCATGCCATGATTTCTCTCATCTGGCCCGTGTGGGAATACATTTTCCTCCATGAGGCATCGACACACCTGCTTTTAGTAGTTTACTGTTAATATCTGCTTACTTTCTCTTTTATCATATGCTATCTACACTTCTATTAAAATGTATCCTTCCATCCATTACTACCGCTTATTCCCTTTGGGGTCGCGGGGGGCGCTCGTGCCTATCTCAGCTACAATCGGGCGGTACGTGGTGTACACCCTGGACAAGTCGCCACCTCATCGCAGTGCCAACACAGATCGACAGACAACATTCACACTTACACACTAGGACCCATTTAGTGTTGCCAATCAACCTATCCCCAGGTGCATGTCTTTGGAGGTGGGAGGAAGCCGGAGTACCCGGAGGGAACACACGCAGTCATGGGGAGAACATGCAAACTCCACACAGAAAGATCCCGAGCCCGAGATTGAACCCAGGACTACTCAGGACCTTCGTATTGTGAGGCAGATGCACGAACACCTCTTCCACCGTGTTGCCCTGTTAAAATGTAATAACCACTTATTCTTCTCTTCTTTGATACTTTACATTAGTTTTGGATGATACCACACATTTAGGTATGGATCCGATACCAAGTAATTACAGGATCATACATTGGTCATATTTAAAGTCCTCATGTGTCCAGGGACGTATTTTCTTGAGTTTATAAACAATAACAAATCACAAACTAATTTGTGACAATAAAAATACCATAGTAATCATAGTAGTATCGACTAAATACGCTCTTGTACTTGGTATCATTACAGTCAATGTCTGTGTATTTACCCATGGCATTTGTTTACATTCATTTGCTTGCTGTTAGCGATGAGCTATTGTAACCTCCTATGGTGTGTAGTAAAGCATGATTAGCTATTCCTCGTCCTCCAGTGATAACACTAAATGTAAGAAACATACTTTATTTGTCGCCATAGAGGCCAGGATTAATGATTTAGAAGTAGCTAAAACAATACCTGTCACACAAGGACTTGGGTTAGGATTGTTTCCTCGACGCAGAGGATGATTGGGAGGAGCCAGGCGTGAACGTGAGTACATAAGGATTTATTTAACAAAACAAATAGACTACAACAAAAGGCAAACAAAGGGCGCGCACGAGGCCGGAAAACAAACTTGGCTAATGAAAAAACAAAAGACTAGCATAAATGCTACAAACTACAAACATGAAACAAAAACACTTGCACTGTGGCATGAAAAAACAAAACTTGCACTGAGGCATAAATTCAAAACTTACTTGGCGTGGACAAAAACGAACAGCAAGGCATGAAGCTGATGCATACGGGATGTGTAGGTACATGGAAATGTGGGAAGTTGCCAGATTGACTATCAGGTGACTGTGGCTTAAATACTAGCAGTTATAATTAACCAGCAGGTGTGAAAACTGAGGACCGGGGCGTGACTTGGAGACAGGGTGGAAACTAATGAGTAACTATGGAAACAAAAACAAACCAGGAAGTGCAAAACAGAACTGAGTGTCCAAAAAAGCAAAACAAAACATAATCCATAGGCGTGACAATACCGAAATGTTTTATTAATTTTATTTTCTAAACGGTCCTGTCCAGCCGCTAATACAGATGATATTGTTGATGTAGACGAGGGGTGTAGGACAGGAAAGTCTATTCCCACGTGGGCCGAACGGGCAAAATCATGGCATAATAACTTAGAAATAGGGCAAATTCAAATTAGCCAACAAAGAAAGTTTGTTGTGGTCCTCTTTATTTCTAAATATATTGAAACGTATCAAAATAAGTTTTGGTACTGGTACCAAATTTTTGGTATCAGGACAACCCTAGTTTTGTTGTCCTTTTAAGCTGTATTTAAAAGAAAAGTTTACATATATATATATATATATATATATATATATATATATATATATATATATATATATATATATATATATACAGTGGGGCAAAAAAGTATTTAGTCAGCCACCGATTGTGCAAGTTCTCCCACTTAAAATGATGATAGAGGTCTGTAATTTTCATTAAAGGTACACTTCAACTGTGAGGGACAGAATGTGAAAAAAAAAATCCAGGAATTCATATTGTAGGAATTTTAAAGAATGTATTTAAAAAAGTTATGGTGGAAAATAAGATTTACGATACATGGCCCCATTCAGTCTTTCCTTAACACAGATCAATCGTCAGATCCCCTTGGCAGAAAAACAGCTCCAAAGCATGATGTTTCCACCCCCATGCTTCACAGTGGGTGCAGTGTTCTTGGGATGCGCCTCAGTATTCTTCTTCCTCCAAACACGACGAGTTGAGTTTATACCAAAAAGGTTTTTTTTGGTTTCATTTGACCACATGAAATTCTCCCAATCCTCTGCTGTATCATCCATGTGCTCTCTGGCAAACTTCAGACGGGCCTGGACATGCACTGGCTTAAGCAGGGGGACACGTCTGGCACTGCAGGATTTAATTCCCTGTTGGGGTAGTGTGTTACTGATGGTAACCTTTGTTACTTTGGTCCCAGCTCTCTGCAGGTCATTCACCAGGTCACCTTGTGTGGTTCTGGGATTTTTGCTCACCGTTCTCATGATCCTTTTGACCCCACGGGATGAGATTTTGCGTGGAGCCCCAGATCGAGGGAGATTATCAGTGGTCTTGTATGTCTTCCATTTTCTGATAATTGCTCCCACAGTTGACTTTTTCACACCAAGCTGCTTGTTTATTGTAGTTTCACTCTTCCCAGTCTGGTGCAGGTCTACAATTCTTTTCCTGGTGTCCTTCGACAGCACTTTGGTCTTGGCCATAGTGGAGTTTGGAGTCTGACTGTTTGGGGCTGTGGACAAGTGTCTTTTATACAGATAAAGAGTTCAAACAGGTTCCATTAATACAGGTAACAAGTGGAGGACAGAAGAGCTTCTTAAAGAAGAAATTACAGGTCTGTGAGAGCCAGGGATCTTCCTTGTTTGAAGTGACCAAATACTTATTTTCCACCGTAATTTACAAAAAAATTATTTAAAATTCCTACGATGTGAATTCCTGGATTTTTTCACATTCTGACTCTCACAGTTGAAGTGTACCTATGATGAAAATTACAGACCTCTGTCATCATTTTAAGTGGGAGAACTTGCACAATCGGTGGCTGACTAAATACTTTTTGGTCCCACTGTATATGTTTACTTCCGTATATATATATATATATATATATATATATATATATATATATATATATATATATATATATATATATATATATATATATATATATACAGCTAAAATACACCAAACATGGATAAGTGTGGAAAGAATGTTTTTTTCCATGTTCCCATTATGCACTCTAATGAATTTAAATTTAAAAAAAAGTTAAAGTACCAATGATTGTCACACACACACTAGGTGTGGTGAAATCTTTCTTCTGCATTTGACCGATCCCCTTGTTCACCCCCTGGGAGGTGAGTGGAGCAGTGGGCAGCAGCAGTTCCGCGCCCGGGAATCATTTGTGGTTATTTAACCATGGGGATAATTTAAAATTGTTTTATGGTGTTTGGCCATATTTTATAATATCTACAATGTTCAGTGAACAGGTTGTGTAATGTGTGTTGATATTTATGTTAGTTGCATTTTGTTTTTGCACTTTGACAAGGGACTGGACTATGGACTGGACTCTCACAATATTATGCAAGATCCACTATGGACTGGACTCTCACTATTGTCAGGCTTGGGCTGTGGATGTTTGTGCTTCCTCAATGCAAGGATGATGTGGGACGAGTCAGGCATGAATTCAGGTACATGATTTATTAAATAAACAAACACTATAATCAAAAATAATCAAACTAAGGGTGTTCACAAGGAGGTATAAAACTTGGCTACAAAATATAAACAGGAAACAAAAACACTTGCTCGATTGGCATGAATGAACTATGAACATACAAAACAAAAATAGCACTGTGGCATGAATACATAAACTTACTCGGCATGAAACTGTGGGCGAGGACGTGAAGGTTTGAACAGCATGGATAGGGTGCGTGCGAGTGTGAGGATCCCAGGACGAAGACAAGAAAAAGAGTGACTTAAATAGCTGTGATGATTAGTGAAAACAGGTGAGGCTGAGAACAGGGACGTGACAGGTGAAAACTAACGAGGTTGGCATGGAAACAAACAAAACCAGGAAGTGCAAAACGTGACTGATTGTCCAAAATCAAAAACATAACATGACAAAACAAAATCCATAGGTTTGACAACTATTATGTTAGAGCCACTATGGTCTGGACTCTAACAATATTATGCTAGATCCACTAAGGACTGGACACTCACAATATTATGTTAGATCCACAATGGACTGGACTCTCACATTATTGTGTTAGCTCCACTAGTGACTGGACTCTCACTATTATGTTAGATCCACTATGGACTGGACTCTCACACTATTATGTTAGATCCACTATGGACTGGATTCTCACAATATTATGTTAGATCCACTATGGACTGGACTCTCACACGTTTATGCTAGATCCACTATGGACTGGTCTCTCACACGATTATGTTAGATCTACTATGGACTGGACTCTCACACTATTATGTTAGATCCACTATGGACTAGACTCTCAAACAATTTTGTTAGATCCACTATGGACTGGACTCTCACACGTTTATGCTAGATCCACTATGGATTGGACTCTCACACGTTTATGCTGGATCCACTATGGACTGGTCTCTCACACGATTATGTTAGATCTACTATGGACTGGACTCTCACAAAATTATGTTTGATCCACTATGGACTGGACTCTCACAATATTATGCTAGATCCACTATGGACTGGACTCTAACTATCTTGTTACATCCACTATGGACTGGTCTCACACAATATTATTCTAGATCCACTATGGACTGGACTCTCACACGATTATGTTAGATCCACTATGGCCTGGACTCTCACAAAATTATGTTTGATCCACTATGGACTGGACTCTCACAATATTATGCTAGATCCACTATTGACTGGACTCTGACTATCTTGTTACATCCACTATGGACTGGTCTCACACAATATTATTCTAGATCCACTATGGACTGGACTCTCACAATATTATGTTAGATCCACTATGAACTGGATTCCCACTATTATGTTGGATCCACTATGGACTGGACTCTCACTATTATGTTGGATCCGCTATAGAATGGACTCACAATATTATGCTAGATCCACTATGGACTGGACTCTCACGTTATTATGTTAAATCCACTATGGACTAAACTCTCACACTATTATGTTAGATCCACTATGGACTTGACTCTCACACTATTATGTTAGATCCACTATGGACTGTACTCTCACACTATTATGTTAGATCCACTAAGGACTGGGCTCTCACTATTATGTTAGATCCACTATGGACTGGACTCTCACTCTTATGTTAGATCTCCACATCACTGTCCCATTGGGCTGAGTTTTTCCTTGCCCTGATGTAGGATCTGAGCCGAGGATGTTGCTGTGGCTTGTGCAGCCCTTTGAGACACTCATGATTAAGGGCTATATAAGTAAACATTGATTGATTGATTGATATACAACTGTATGTCATATATTTTGGTATTACATTAATGCTAACTGAAAGCAGGTTATTCTTAGCACGTTAGCTATTTTCGATCGATTTTCTCATGTTTGCTAACTCAACATTACACTTTTGCTTTGGCTCTTCAGCATTCACACATAATTTCAACCGAAACTGCATATTTTAGTCCTTTGAAAAATATAAATGCATATTTTACTGGTTTTGACGATGAAACATATATTTTGATTTGTCTGTCTGTGGCCCATGGTGGGAAATTTTGTTTAGCTCTGGTATAAACAAACCTTCAGCTTGTGCACTCACAGTGTGTCACTTGGCATATGCCACTGGTGTGTTTTATTGTATTACCTTGTTTAATAATCAATTAACTCATATTATGTTCTACATATGGTGAATGTTTATATTCACTTTGGAGAAAGCAAACCACCAAGTTTAAGTAAATGGTGGTATTTCAGTTGGAGTATTTTGATATTTTCGCTGGTGGATTGGATCACTTCTCCTAGGAAAGAGGCCCTAATTGGCACTTGGGACTGCAAAAGTGTTAACCACATCCACAGAAGGGACTACCTGTCTAGCTCAACGCCAATATTTAAGGTATGACCAAAAACATTTTTTTTCCGGACACTTACACACCAACATTTCCTTTTATGGTCAAGATGTGCTCTCCTGACTTACCACACACACAGAGACCGGCAGGAGGATTAAACAACTGATGGTTTGGCTTCTCCAAGTTAGGAGTGCCTCATTTTCTTGACCTGACCTCCTCCAGGGAACTGCAGTCTTGTATAATGGCGCTCGCTTGTAGAAAAAACTACTTTTGTTTCAGTAAAGCGTCTCCGACGTCTTGTTTGATCCAGCCAAACTGCCGTGTCATTCTTCTGTCTGGGCGAGCATCAATATCCAAAGAGGAAAGTGATTTCCAAAGGGTCTCGGAACTCTAGGGCAGGGGTCGGGAACCTTTTTGGCTGAGAGAGCCATACAAGCCAAATATTTTTTAAAGTATTTCCGTGAGAGCCATACAATTTTATTTTATTTTCTTAACGCTGAATACAACTAAATGCGTGCATTTTTAAGTAAGACAATAAGTCTCTTATTCTTTTTAATAACATTGTTATTCTGAAGCTAAACAACAATAAATAAAATACTTCTTACCATTAATAATAATAATAACTGCTATAGCAGCCGCAACATTAATACGGCCACAACGACAACTCTTGCTGACCTACTGCCCTCGGTAATGGCACCATTCCCAAAGTATGTGGGCTCTATTGATAACTTCACTAGCAACTTTAACGACACCCTGCGCGAAACCATTGATAACATAGCACCGCTAAAGTTAAAAAAGGTTCCAAAAAAAGCGAACCCCGTGGTTTACAGAAGAAACTAGAGCTCAGAATTTATTATGTAGAAAGCTGGAACGCAAATGGCGCACGACTAAACTTGAGGTGCACCATCAAGCATGGAGTGATAGTTTAATAATTTATAAACACATGCTTACCTTAGCTAAAGCTAAATATTACTCAAATCTCATCCACCGTAATAAAAACGATCCCAAATTTGTGTTTAGTACGGTAGCATCGCTAACCCAACAAGGGACCCCTTCCAGTAGCTCCACCCACTCAGCTGATGACTTTATGCAATTCTTTAGTAAGAAAATTGAAGTAATTAGAAAGGAGATTAAAGACAATGCGTCCCAGCTACAACTGTTTTTTATTAACACTGACACGATTGTATATACGGCGGATACTGCCCTCCAAAATAGTTTCTCTCGTTTTGAGGAAATAACATTAGAGGATTTGTTACAACGTGTAAATGGAATTAAACAAACAACATGTTTACTTGACCCTCTTCCTGGGAAACTGATCAAGGAGCTCTTTGTATTATTAGGTCCATCAGTGCTAAATATTATAAACTTATCACTCTCCTCGGGCACTGTTCCCCTAGCATTCAAAAAAGCGGTTATTCATCCTCTTCTTAAAAGACCTAACCTCGACCCTAACCTCATGGTAAACTACTCATGGTCTCACCTTCCCTTTATTTCAAAAATCCTCGAAAAAATTGTTGCGGAGCAGTTAAATGAACACTTAGCGTCTAACAATCTATGTGAAACCTTTCAATCCGGTTTCAGGGCAAATCACTCCACGGAAACAGCCCTCGCAAAAATGACTAATGATCTATTGCTAACGATGGATTCTGATGCGTCATCTATGTTGCTGCTCCTCGATCTTAGCGCTGCTTTCAATACCGTCGATCATAATATTTTATTAGAACGTATCAAAACACGAATTGGTGTGTCAGACTTAGCCCTGCCTTGGTTTAACTCTTATCTTACTGATAGGATGCAGTGCGTCTCCCATAACAATGTGACCTTGGACTACGTTAAGGTAACGTGTGGAGTTCCCCAGGGTTCGGTCCTTGGCCCTGCACTCTTCAGCATCTACATGCTGCCGTTAGGTGACATCATACGCAAATATGGTGTGAGTTTTCACTGTTATGCTGATGACACCCAACTCTACATGCCCCTAAAGCTGACCAACACGCCAGATTGTAGTCAGCTGGAGGCGTGTCTTAATGAAATTAAACAATGGATGTCCGCTAACTTTTTGCAACTCAACGCCAAAAAAACGGAAATGCTGATTATCGGTCCTGCTAGACACCGACCTCTATTTAATAATACAACTCTAACATTTGACAGCCAAACAATTAAACAAGGCGACTCGGTAAACAATCCGTTTATTATCTTTGACCCAACTCTCTCCTTTGAGGCACACATTAAAAGCGTTACTAAAACGGCCTTCTTTCATCTCCGTAATATCGCTAAAATCCGCTCCAGTCTGTCCACTAAAGACGGTGAGATCATTATCCATGCGTTTGTTACGTCTCGCCTCGATTACTGTAACGTAATATTTTCGGGTCTCCCCATGTCTAGCATTAAAAGATTACAGTTGGTACAAAATGCGACTGCTAGACTTTTGACAAGAACAAGAAAGTTTGATCACCTGTACTGGCTCACCTGCACTGGCTTCCTGTGCACTTAAGATGTGACTTTCAATCAATCAATGTTTACTTATATAGCCCTAAATCACTAGTGTCTCAAAGGGCTGCACAAACCACCACGACATCCTCGGTAGGCCCACATAAGGGCAAGGAAAACTCACACCCAGTGGGACATCGGTGACAATAATGATCCAGTGGGACGTCTGTGACAATAATGATTATGAGAACCTTAGAGAGGAGGAAAGCAATGGATGTCGAGCGGGTCTAACATGATACTGTGAAAGTTCAATCCACAATGGATCCAACACAGTCGCGAGAGTCCAGTCCAAAGCGGGTCCAACTCAGCAGCGAGAGTCCCGTTCACAGCGGAGCCAGCAGGAAACCATCCCAAGCGGAGGCGGATCAGCAGCGCAGAGATGTCGAGGCGGATCAGCAGCGCAGAGATGTCCCCAGCCGATACACAGGCAAGCAGTACATGGCCACCGGATCGGACCGGACCCCCTCCACAGGGGAAAGTGGGACATAGAAGAAAAAGAAAAGAAACAGCAGATCAACTGGTCTAAAAAGGGAGTCTATTTAAAGGCTACAGTATACAAATGAGTTTTAAGGTGAGACTTAAATGCTTCTACTGAGGTGGCATCTCGAACTGTTACCGGGAGGGCATTCCAGAGTACTGGAGCCCGAACGGAAAACGCTCTATAGCCCGCAGACATTTTTTGGGCTTTGGGAATCACTAACAAGCCGGAGTCCTTTGAACGCAGATTTCTTGCCGGGACATATGGTACAATACAATCGGCAAGATAGGATGGAGCTAGACCGTGTAGTATTTTATACGTAAGTAGTAAAACCTTAAAGTCACATCTTAAGTGCACAGGAAGCCAGTGCAGGTGAGCCAGTACAGGCGTAATGTGATCAAACTTTCTTGTTCTTGTCAAAATTCTAGCAGCCGCATTTTGTACCAACTGTAATCTTTTAATGCTAGACATGGGGATACCCGAAAATAATACGTTACAGTAGTCGAGGCGAGACGTAACAAACGCATGGATAATGATCTCAGCGTCTTTAGTGGACAGAATGGAGCGAATTTTAGCGATATTACGGAGATGAAAGAAGGCCGTTTTAGTAACGCTTTTAATGTGTGCCTCAAAGGAGAGAGTTGGGTCGAAGATAATACCCAGATTCTTTACCGTGTCGCCTTGTTTAATTGTTTGGTTGTCAAATGTTAGAGTTGTATTATTAAATAGAGTTCGGTGTCTAGCAGGACCGATAATCAGCATTTCCGTTTTTTTGGCGTTGAGTTGCAAAAAGTTAGCGGACATCCATTGTTTAATTTCATTAAGACACGCCTCCAGCTGACTACAATCCGGCGTGTTGGTCAGCTTTAGGGGCATGTAGAGTTGGGTGTCATCAGCATAACAGTGAAAGCTAACACCGTATTTGCGTATGATGTCACCTAGCGGCAGCATGTAGATGCTGAAGAGTGCAGGGCCAAGGACCGAACCCTGGGGAACTCCACACGTTACCTTAACGTAGTCCGAGGTCACATTGTTATGGGAGACACACTGCATCCTATCAGTGAGATAAGAGTTAAACCAAGACAGGGCTAAGTCTGACATACCAATTCGTGTTTTGATACGTTCTAATAAAATATTATGATCGACGGTATCGAAAGCAGCGCTAAGATCGAGGAGCAGCAACATAGATGACGCATCAGAATCCATCGTTAGCAATAGATCATTAGTCATTTTTGCGTGGGCTGTCTCCGTCGAGTGATTCGCCCTGAAACCGGATTGAAAGGTTTCAAATAGATTGTTAGACGCTAAGTGTTCATTTAACTGCTCCGCAACAATTTTTTCGAGGATTTTTGAAATAAAGGGAAGGTGAGACACCGGTCGGTAGTTTACCATGAGGTCAGGATCGAGGTTAGGTCTTTTAAGAAGAGGATGAATAACCGCTTTTTTGAATGCTAGGGGAACAGTGCCCGAGGAAAGTGATAAGTTTATAATATTTAGCACTGATGGACCTAATAATACAAAGAGCTCCTTGATCAGTTTCCCAGGAAGAGGGTCAAGTAAACATGTTGTTTGTTTTATTCCATTTACACGTTGTAACAATTCCTCTAATGTTATTTCCTCAAAACGAGAGAAACTATTTTGGAGGGCAGTATCCGCCGTATATACAATCGTGTCAGTGTTAATAGAACCCCGTTGTAGCTGGGACGCATTGTCTTTAATCTCCTTTCTAATGACTTCAATTTTCTTGCTAAAGAATTGCATAAAGTCATCAGCTGAGTGGGTGGAGCTACTGGAAGGAGTCCCTTGTTGGGTTAGCGATGCTACCGTACTAAACAAAAATTTAGGATCGTTTTTATTACGGTGGATGAGATTTGAGTAATAATTAGCTTTAGCTAAGGTAAGCATGCGTTTATAAGTTATTAAACCATCACTAAATGCTTGATGGTGCACCTCAAGTTTAGTCGTGCGCCATTTGCGTTCCAGCTTTCTGCATAATAATTTCTGAGCTCTAGTTTCTTCTGTAAACCACGGGGTGCGCTTTTTTGGAGCCTTTTTTAACTTTAGCGGTGCTATGTTATCAATGGTTTCGCGCAGGGCGTCGTTAAAGTTGTTAGTGAGGTTATCAATAGAGCCCACATACTTTGGGAATGGTGCCATTACCGAGGGCTGTAGGTCAGCAAGAGTTGTCGTTGTGGCCGTATTAATGTTGCGGCTGCTATAGCAGTTATTATTATTATTAGTTTGACGAACATGCGTCTGAACCTCGAATTTTATAAGGTAATGATCGGACAATACTTTAGTATACGGGAGTATCGTAACTTTGGAAGCGGTGATACCCCTGACAAGCACTAGGTCTATCGTATTACCGTCGCGATGCGTGGGTTCATTTATTATTTGTGTGAGACTTTAAGGTTTTACTACTTACGTATAAAATACTACATGGTCTAGCTCCATCCTATCTTGCCGATTGTATTGTACCATATGTCCCGGCAAGAAATCTGCGTTCAAAGGACTCCGGCTTATTAGTGATTCTCAAAGCCCAAAAAAAGTCTGCGGGCTATAGAGCGTTTTCATTTCGGGCTCCAATACTCTGGAATGCCCTCCCGGTAAAAGTTCGAGATGTCACCTCAGTAGAAGCATTTAAGTCTCACCTTAAAACTCATTTGTATACTCTAGCCTTTAAATAGACTCCCTTTTTAGACCAGTTGATCTGCCGTTTCTTTTCTTTTTCTCCTATGTCACACTCTCCCTTGTGGAGGGGGTCCGGTCCGATCCGGTGGCCATGTACTGCTTGCCTGTGTATCGGCTTGGGGACATCTCTGCGCTGCTGATCCGCCTCCGCTTGGGATGTTTTCCTGCTGGCTCCGCTGTGAACGGGACTCTAGCTGCTGTGTTGGATCCGCTTTGGACTGGACTCTCGTGACTGTGTTGGATCCATTATGGATTGAACTTTCACAGTATCATGTTAGACCCGCTCGACATCCATTGCTTTCCTCCTCTCCAAGGTTCTCATAGTCATCATTGTCACCGACATCCCACTGGGTGTGAGTTTTCCTTGCCCCTATGTGGGCCTACCGAGGATGTCGTAGTGCTTTGTGTTGTGGTTTGTGCAGCCCTTTGAGACACTAGTGATTTAGGGCTATATAAGTAAACATTGATTGATTGATTGATTAATGCGACTTCTTCAACAAGTGCGGTTGAAACCGGATAAATGGATTAAAATGTATTAGAATGTTTTATATTTTGAACGTTATTTTTAACACTGTGACTACCAGCGGAATTATTCATTACTTATCATGTTATACAATGTCAGCTAAGATGTATCTGAGAGCCAGATGCAGTCATCAAAAGAGCCACATCTGGCTCTAGAGCCATAGGTTCCCTACCCCTGCTCTAGGGTGACGTGTGACTCTGTAAACGTGCTTGCACCAATTTGAAATGCATGCAAATGGCGAATTTTGTGTGTTTGTGTGTCAGACAGCGGCTGGTGAGTTGGAAGCATGGGAAAGGCTGGGAGTAAAGTCCTCAGGGAGGCCTCTGTGGACGGACTACAAGCGCAGGTAAAAAAAAGTGTGTGTGCGTGTGTGCGTGTGTGTGTGTGTGTGTGTGTGTGTGTGTGTGTGTGTGTGTGTGTGTGTGTGTGTGTGTGTGTGTGTGTGTGTATTTCAAACTTATATTTAACATTTTAATGTATATTTCCTTTTAATTTTAACATTCAGATTTAACATTTAGATTTAACATTTAAATTTAATGTTTTGATGTACGTTTAGATATAACGTTTAGATTCAACATTTAGTGTTAGATGTAATATTTAGATTTATGTTAAGACTTATATTTAACATTTAAAGTCAATACTCAGATTTGATATTCAAATTCACCATTCAAGATTTTCACTATTTAACAGTTAGATTTAGATTCAACATTTAGATTTAACATTTAGATCTAAAAAAAATATAGCTTTAAAAACATTTGTTTTCAATATTTAAGATTTACATTTAACATTTAGGATTTACATTTAGAATCAACATTTAGATTAAACATTTAGGAAAAACATTCAATTTAACATTTAGATTTTTATTTGACAGTTATATTTAGATTCATCCATCCATCCATTTTCTACCGCTTATTCCTTTTGGGGTCGCGGGGGGCGCTGGTGCCTATCTCAGCTACAATCGGGCAGATTCAACATTTATATTTAACATTCAGATTGATCATTTAGGTTTAACATTTAGGTTTACCATTTCGGTTTATATTTAAAATGCAGTGGTGTGGCGTCAGGTTCAGCAAGGCTTTCTCTGCTGGACTAACATAACCAGAAATCATCATCGTAATCAAAGATAAAAGTCATTTTTTATTTACGTTCCCTAAATAGGTAAAATTATTCATATTCTTTTCATGTCATATTATGCTCCTTCCAGTGCTGTTGTTTTTTGGTTAGAGTTTATATCCAATCAGAATTCAGTTAGTTTATGTTGCCATGCTGTACCAAATATGCCAGAAGCCTTCAGAATTAACAATGTATGTGCACTGTAAGTAAACGGGGACATACAGTTGATAGAAAGTTACAATAGCCAATCAGACCACGCGTGTTTGTCAGTAAGGCCTTCTAGATGGCCTAAGGCAGATATATATAGTGATGTTATGAGCTATGTCAGTGATTTTCAACCAATGTGCCGCGAAAAATCGTCAGGTGTGCTGTGGGAAATGATGTGATATCTCCTAATTAACCATTGTCGGGTGTCTGTGCTGTAATAAAGTACGGCAGATAATGTAATGCTCTTCTGTTACCAGGAATTGATTAACGTGGACCCCGGCTTAAACAAGTTGAAAAATATATTAGGGTGTTACCATTTAGTGGTCAATTGTACAGAATATGTACTGTACTGTGCAATCTACTAATACAAGTTTCAATCAATCAACCAACGTTTCAGTAGGTGGCCGCAGAGGGCGATAAATACCTGTAAAGACAATCGAGTTAGCGTGACTCGTGACAGTGAAAGTTTGGGATCACAGCAAGAGGAGGCCAGCAAGTGACAGTGATGGAGAAGTTTTTGTAAAGGGAAAATGTAAATGCAGAACAGGGTCCTGGACAAAATGAGTATGAGTATGAGTGGTTGACAAAATAAAAAAGTCAAGACGGTGAGCTCGAGGCAATACAGCAAAAGTTATCTTTCATCATCATCATTTCTTTTGTATATAAAAGTATATAAAATGCATAAGCCACGCACAGGTGACACTTTCATTGTTTTTTGTTTCTTATACATTTCCATTGATCAAAAAGGAGCAGATGGAAGAATACAATTCTTATATTTATCTGCCCCCTTTTTAAATGATAAATGGGTTGTACTTGTATAGCGCTTTTCTACCTTCAAGGTACTCAAAGCGCTTTGACACTACTTCCACATTTACCCACTCACACACACATTCACACACTTTTGGAGGGAGCTGCCATGCAAGGCGCCAACCAGCACCCATCAGGAGCAAGGGTGAAGTGTCTTGCTCAGGACACAACGGACGTGACGAGGTTTGAACCAGGGACCCTCGGGTTGCGCACGGCCACTCTGCCACTGCGCCACGCCGTCCCTTAACAGAAATTATGTTAGATGACTGTTCCTTCCACCTACACCCCAACTCCAACATCATTTTTAATTTTCGTTTAAGCATTTTCACAATGACACCAATCCATCCATCCATCCATTTTTGTAACGCTTATTCTCTTCGGGGTCGCGGGGGGCGCTGGATCCTATCTCAGCTACAATCGGGCGGAAGGCGGCGTACACCATGGACAAGTCGCCACCTCATCGCAGGGCCAACACAGATAGACAGACAACATTCACAATCACATTTACACACTAGGCCAATTTAGTGTTACCAGTCAATCTATCCCCAGGTGCATATTTTTGGAGGTGGGAGGAAGCCAATCACTGTTCCCTCCACCAACAGCCTAACTCTAACATCCATCCATCCATTTTCTACCGCTTATTCCCTTTCGGGGTCGCGGGGGGCGCTGGCGCCTATCTCAGCTACAATCGGGCGGAAGGCGGGGTACACCCTGGACAAGTCGCCACCTCATCGCAGGGCCCTAACTCCAACATACTTTTTCATTTTCATTGAAGTATTTTCACAATGAAAAGTCCAATCAACCGTCTCCGCTCAGGATGGTCTCCTGCTGGCCCCACTATGGACTGGACTCTCCACTCTTATGTTAGATACACTATGGACTGGACTTTCACAATGTTATGTCAGACCCACTCAACGTCCTTTGTATCTGGTCTCCAATAGAGGGGGGTGGGGGGGGGGGGTACCCTTTGTGGCCCTCTCCAAGGTTTTTCATAGTCATTCTCATCGACGTCCCACTGAGTTGTGAGTTTTTCCTTGCCCTTATGTGGGCGCTTAACCGCGGATGTCGTTGTGGCTTGTGCAGCCCTTTGAGACACTTGTGATTTAGGGCTGAATAAAAAAACATTGATTTATTGATTGATTGATTGATTGATTGAAAATCGAAAATCAGTTTGATATAATTCCAGTCGTCTCTTTGTGTACCTCTTTTGAAATTCAAAGATATTCTTGCAACTTTTTAAGTCTTTCTTTAGAGAATTCCATTCTTTCACACCAACACCAAGCACTTCTCCGCAGTGCTTGGTGTGTGGTGAGAAGCTATCCGATAACGCCATAGTGCCAAGCAAGCCATCTCCAAACAAAACACCCTTCCGTTCAAAACAAGCCGATGGACTATTTGGTACGCTTATGTAGAAACAATGAGAAACAGGCAACTTGTCTGAGAAAAATCACACAAGTAAACGAGAGAGCCCTCTAATCTAGCTACTTTTGTTGATGAACTCGTAGTTAAATCCAAAAAGTCCCACGCTGTGGCAGAAACATGAATACTGCCAGCTTGTAAAGCCATGACGAGAGGTCCGACTAATCAAAGCTGCTTGCAAGTAAAGAGTGGTGTGCAAAACTGGCATACCTGGCTGATATATTTCATTATCTGGATGAACTGAACACACGGATGCAAGGCTGAAATGAAAACCCGCTTACAATCGCTGAAAAAATTTATAGATTCTGTTTAAAGGTGCAGCTCTGGCAACAACATGTGCAGCATGGCAACCTTGAGATGTTCCCACTCACCGAGAATCTGCATGATGGCAACACTGCTGGAATGTGCAAAGTGATTGGCACACATTTGAAAACTCTCAAGGAGAAGTTGTTATTTGATTTCTCTTCAGCCTTCACAGAATGCCTTGACTGGGTCAGGGACCCATACAGCTCAGCATCCGGAGCAAGAGGAACTGAAACAAGATGGTGGTTTAAAGCTAAACTTTGCTGATCTTCCTTTGGACAGTTGTTTGTTATCTGTTGCCAAGGAGTTCCCCATTCTGGCCAACGAAGCCATTTTGACATTGCTCCCGTTTTCAAGCACATAGTATCTATTGTTTATTGTTTATTGATTATTGAATGGATCCCCATTAGCTGACGCCAAGGTGACAGCTAGTCTTTCTGGAGTCCATATAGGAGCATACAAAATGAAAATACAAATAATACATGCATTACCAAACATTATACAAAGGAAAAATACAACATAAGATAAAAAAGCATGTTAAACCCAGTATTAAAAATTCATGTCATGTGGGCAGCTGCAATAGGTGTATCTTCAAAGCTGTCTTGAATGATAATTTACTTTGTAAGGGATTAATGTGAGATGGCAACCCATTCCAGAATGATATACATCTTATACATGACTGTATGTTTGAGGATGTCACATTGGGGGGGTCGCAGCTTACTGTGAGGTTTGTTCTCCCAGGACGCAAATGGACTGTTTCTGACAGGATTTGAAGGTAGGAACATATTTATTTCCCAAATGACGCTCAACGAAGCACAAAACAAAAAAAACACCCGAAGGCAAGCAATACCGGACATTTAATTGGGGTTTAACATCTAGAGTTGTATTCAACAATTATATTTATATTAAGATTTGTATTTAACATTTAAAGATAGGCTCCAGCACCCCCCGCGAGCCCAAAATGGACAAGCGTTAGAAAATGGATGAATGGATTTGATATTTAGATTTATCATTTAGATTCAACATTTAAATTATTTAACATTTCTATTTAGATTCAACATTTATATTTAGCATTTATGATTTACATTTAACATTCAGGATTTACATTTAGAATTAACATTTAGATTTTTATTTGACATTTGTATTTAGATTCAACATTTTTATTTAACATTTACATGCAACTTTTAGATTTAACATTTAGTGTTATATTTAACATTTAGATTTATATATTTAACATTTAGATTTATATATTTAACATTTAGATGTATACTTAACATTCACATTTAACTATGTATCATTTAGGTTTAACATTTCAGTTCACCATTTCCGTTAAACATTTAGGTTTAACATTTAGACCCCAAAAGGGAATAAGCGGTAGAAAATGGATGGATTGATGGATTTAACATTTATATTTATATTTAAT